>NC_012878.2:26854586-27033473 GCF_000003195.3 Sorghum bicolor
TGAGCACTTGACTTGAGCTTCGTCATCGTAGTAATGTTTATGGAACACTTGGATGGTTATGGTATGATGATGATGTTGGAAATGCCACATCAAATATGGGTACTACTGTTGTATCTTAATCAAGTGATTGCTCTAGTACAGGTGCTAATATAGATGACAGGTAATGATTATTAACTTGAGCTAAATACTTGAAAAGTTACTTACCTGTAACCTAAGCTTTTTATGCAAAAAGTGTTTTCCAGCTAGCCCCACCAATAAAGCCTTGCATACTCCTTGGTGTCATATTATTTCTGGTTTATGACGGGTAAGTCTAGCTGAGTACCTTCTCGTACTCAGGGTTTATTCCCACTTGTTGCAGGTTGTGATGTATCATGGCTACTGCAAGAGTTGGATGACTCCTACCATATTAGAGGAGTAAGATCATGGGCATGATCCTTCTTAGTTACCTCATCTATGTTGCTTTTGTTGGAGTTGACCTGGATACTGGCATGTATTTGAAATAAGGGTAATGTTAGTTTCAAAATTATTCTGCTTCCGCTATTTTTCAACTCAAGTTGTAATAACTATATAGAACTCCGATGTATATCAAACTACTTGTGAAATGGATGTAACATGTGACTTGTTATGTTGAATCACTACGATCTTGGCTTGTATGATGGTTGGTTTGAAATCCCTCGTGATTTCACGGACTACCGGGTTTACATCGGGCCGACTCCCGGCTCGGATAGTACTTAGGCTTCGCGGTCGGAACGACTTATCCTTCCAGCTAAGTGTGGGGCATGCTGTCAACGATCGGTCCTTAATCGACACAGGAAGGGGCACTATAGTCAACCCACCATAAGACCCTGCCCGGTCTCAAATTCCATTCCACACTTGGTTAATCTCTACCAAAGCAATCACTGCTTAATCAAGCCGGTATCCACCTATATCTCGCAGGTGACAGGAAATCACCCGACTTCTACCGGACTAAGCAGGCTAAGCATACACTCCGTGCCTATCTACATAGGACAAGGTAGATAAATGAGTAGTGATAGCAAGGAGTACGTATGCATCAACGGTATCAAGCAATTCCTACCACTTAAATGCAACATAGTAGAACAAGCATAATATATTATTGAAGTTAGCGAGAACAGGGAGGCTTAGAATGCTCCGGGGCTTGCCTTTCTCGAACGTGCTCGGCTTATGATCCGGGCACTCCTGTAGCTCCTCTCCGGGTTCCGATACTCCCAGAGGTTCCTGCTCCTGCACTTCCTCCTCCTCCTCGGGTCCCACCTCATTCTCCTGAGAGCCTGTATGATGCATGTATGCTCATGAGTAGAGTGCGAGATGTCCGGGGTGCAATGCTCATGCGAGAGAAAACAAGATGACTATGACATGGTGCATAGATGGTTTATATGGTCATTTACAAGGTAGTCAACATCATCCAAGAGCAGGTAAACACACTAAGCATCTCATTCCTTCTTTCCTACCAATTATCCTCAAGTGTAACCAGCAAACTTACAAGATGCTTCAAAGATACACCAAAACCCCCTTTTATTCTATTTAACCCATAAATAACAATTTATAGTTTCTTTAGTCATTTTTAGACCCATTAAAATTAGCATGCATTTATGTTTATCAATAAATCCCACAAAAATTACAGGAGACTACCAGTCAAACATAAAGTCCACCATAAATTTTTCATAATTTTTGGACACTTATTTTGAGCTACAAAAATCACAAGATTAATTCCTAAAGGCAAATAAAAATACTCTACTATGATATATGTGTCAAACAGTAGATTTCATATTTTTATAATTTGCTTAGTATCATGAGAAACATCTACAAAAATTTCCAGATTAATTGTATGATCCAATTATTTATTAAAAATCATAAACCACTGCCATGCAAGCATTTAAATTACCACAAATTCATTCATACACCAAATAATGTATAGCAATATTTTCCCAGTGACTAAACATACATGCAGAGCCATCAAAACAAGTTTCACATTTTTCTGAGTCATATTTTAATTACTATGCATTTTCCAATTCCAGCAAAAATATGGATTAATTATTTCTGCCCAGAAAAAGTGTTCAAACATGACATGCAATTACATCAAACTGTAGAGCTAAGAATAGAGAGCACACCAAAATTTGTTTCACCAATTTTGGAACCATACAACTCAAGATATAGATTTTACAAGATTTAAACTGATTTCTGGAAATTGTTTATTTGAGAAAACCGCCGAGAAATACTAAACTCACACAGATCCACACCTGCAGAGGCACTGACAGGTGGGATCCAGGGCCGTGACCCCACGGATCAGCCACGCAACACACCGGTCGGTCTTTGGCCGGCCGGCTCTAGCCGACAGCGAGGTCTCCGTCCACGGGGTGAGCACCAGCGTGCTCCCCGCAGCGAGGCGCACCCAGGGGTGCCCTTGGATTGGCCGGAGGATGACCGGAACACCTCCAACGAGCGTGCATGGTGGCACGGCGGCGCTGCTCGCCGTGGCCAGGCCGCTCCGGTGCGATAGAGCGCGCGCAAACGTCTCTCTGAGCTTCCTCACCTCACTACCGACCTAGCGCACCAAAGAACGAGCGAAAAGAGGCAGGATACAGCAAGATCCGTCGCGGCGGAGCTCTCCGGCGAGGTCGGAGCAACTCCGGCGAGCGATTCACGGTGCACGACTGCTTCTCACCTTGGTAGAGCGTACGCAGGGGCTTACCGCGGCGACGGCGAGTGCGCTGGTGTCCTTGGCATCGAGTTTGGAGCTCTGGTGCTACCGGCGGCGAGCGGCGGAGCCTTTTCTGGCAATGGCGCGGGCGGAGTTGCTGCTGCTGCTGTTGCGCGGGCAGAGGAAGGAGGGAGAGGCGCGGACAACAGAATGGAGGGAGTGGTCTGGGGGCGCGGGTCGGCGTCCCGACCAGGGGGAGGGGGTGGTCGGCCGCGGCGCGCCCAACGCCGTCGTACAGCCGCCACGTGGCCGTCGCGGGATGGGGCGAGGCAGGCGCCGCGCGCGGGAGAGAGAGAGGAGGGGGAGGCAGGCCGGGCTGCTGGCTGGGCCGAAAGGGAGGCGGGGTTGGCCCAGCAGCGCGTGTCCCCTTTTCTATTTTTTTTGAAATTCTTTTCTCAATTTATTTCTAAATTCATTTGGACTATTTAAAAATCACCTTCACCCTTTTCCCCCAGAAGCAAAGTTGTTCCAAAACAAAAACCCTACAACTTTGTTTTAATAAGCAAGACCAAATTCCAAATAGAATTTGAATTACAGATTAAAACTAGTTCTAGGTTTTCAAATAAATTCATTTTGGGGATTTTTGTATAAATTCCATTTCTCAAATTCTATGGCTCCAAAAAATTGCACAAAAAAATACACTTAATTCTTTTTGCACACAATTCAACCTAGTTTGAATATTTCACAATTTTAGAAGCAAGCATCATATTTTTAACACATTTAAATCACATGGGATAAAGCACATAAGATCATAATTTGAATGGATGACATGCTCATGTGATGCTATGCTTGATGAGAATGCTTATGAATGTTTTAATAAGACTAAGTGCATGCTTAACACCTAGGGTGTTACAGCCCTTCCCCCCCTTAGGGAAATCTCGTCCCAAGATTTGGGTTACTAACCATTTCTTATGAAATTTTGGATAAACTGCTTTTAAGTAATCCTCAGTTTCCCAAGTGGCATCCCTATCGTCATGATGACTCCACACCACCTTGTATGTTTTTACAATTCTGTTTTGGGTTACTCGTTCCTTGGTATCTACGATTCCCACTGGCTGCTCTTTATACTCTAAGTCTGCTTTTATTTTCATCCCTCGAGGTTCAATCCTCTGCTCAGGTACTTTCAAACATTTCCGTAACTGGGACACATGGAAAACTGGAAAGATCGAACTCAATTCTTCGGGTAACAAAATCTTGTAGGCCACTGGGCCCTTTCTCTCCAAAATCTGATACGGTCCCACATATCTGGGTGCGAGCTTGCTTCGAACTCGGAAACGTTGGACTTTCTTCATTGGCGTAACCTTGAGGTACACATAGTCACCTATATTGAATTCAAGGGGCCTCCTTCTCTTATCAGCATAACTCTTTTGTCGCGATTGTGCCGCACGCATATGCTGCTGTATGATTTGCACCTTTTTCTCAGCCTCATTCACAAAGTCGATACCATAATATCTTCTTTCACCAGGTCCAACCCAGTTTAATGGAGTTCTACATCTGCGACCATACAACGCTTCGAACAGAGCCATTTTGATACTCTCTTGATAGCTATTATTGTATGAGAATTCAGCCAGAGGTAGCCATGACTCCCATGATCCCTTGGACGATAGTACACAGGCCCTCAGCATATCCTCTAACACTTGATTTAGCCTTTCAGTTTGACCTGAGGTCTGGGGATGATACGCTGTGCTTCTTATTAGACTAGTCCCCAAACTCTTATGCATTCGTTCCCAAAAGTGAGCGGTGAACTGTGGTCCTCTATCGGATATGATGGTTTTGGGAATGCCGTGTAACTTAACGATCTCAGCTATATATATATAAGCATACTCGGGAGGTCGGTAACGAGTTTTCACAGGAATGAAATGAGCCGACTTGGTTAATCGATCTATGATCACCCAAATTGAGTCATTCCCCTTTCTCGTTGTTGGTAATCCTGTGATAAAGTCCATGCTGACCTCTTCCCATTTCCACTCTGGAACTGACAACGGTTGCAACAGGCCTGCCGGTTTCATATGTATAGCCTTGACTCTGCAACATGTGTCACAACGGGCCACATATGCTGCTATTTCTTTCTTCATCTTAGTCCACCAAAAGTGGGATCTTAGGTCTTGATACATCTTACTGCTACCAGGATGGATACAAAGTTTGGAGAGATGCGCTTCATCCATGATGCGATTCTTTAATTCCCGATTCTTCGGAACTACTAGCCGGTTTTGAAACCACAATACCCCTTTTTCATCAACTCGAAACTGAGTTTTTGGGTCATCTTTGATTTTCTCCTTGATGTGAAAAATACCCTTGTCTGTTTTCTGACCTTCAATGACTTGACTCTTAAGTGAACAACTGAGCTGTATGTGACATAAGACTTCAGGATGCATGAGATTGAAACCATCTTCAAACAACGGTTGAGCCACTTGATAGTGCAGTTTGCGACTCAAAGCATCTGCTACCACATTAGCTTTGCCTGGATGATAGTGGACCTCCAGATCATAATCCTTGATCAGTTCCAACCATCTTCGCTGCCTCATATTCAGCTCGGACTGAGTGAAAATGTATTTCAGACTTTTATGATCGGTGTAGATATGACACTTATTTCCTAGCAGATAGTGTCTCCAGATCTTCAAAGCGTGCACTACTGCTGCTAATTCAAGGTCGTGAGTTGGGTAGTTGACTTCGTGCTTTCTCAATTGCTGTGAAGCGTAAGCTATAACTCTGCCATCTTGCATCAACACACACCCTAAGCCACTTTTCAATGCGTCACAAAACACATCAAAAGGCTTCTCCATATTGGGTTGCGCTAGAACGGGAGCGGTGGTTAGCAACTTTCGCAAGGTGCGGAAAGCTAGCTCACACCCCTCCGTCCAGACAAACTTATGATCCTTTTGTAGCAAACTAGTCATTGGCTTAGCAATCTTGTAGAAGTCGGGCATGAAACGACGATAATACCCGGCCAGACCAAGAAAACTTCGAACTTCCGAGATAGAAGTTGGTGCCTTCCAGTCCATGACTTCCGGTACTTTCGACGGATCCACAGCAATCCCTTCTTCAGATAGAATGTGCCCTAGGAAAGGAACTTTCTCCAGCCAAAATTCACATTTGCTGAACTTCGCATATAACTGATGCTCTCGTAATCGTGTTAGCACGATTCTTAGATGCTCGGCGTGATCTTGCTCATTTTCTGAATAAACCAGAATATCATCGATAAACACTACAACAAACTTATCTAATTCTGGCATAAAGACTGAATTCATCAGATACATAAAGTACGCAGGAGCATTCGTCAACCCAAAGGACATGACCAGATACTCATACAACCCATATCTGATGGAAAAAGCAGTCTTCGGGATATCTTGCGGGCGAATCTTGATTTGGTGATACCCGGATCTCAAATCTATCTTGGAAAATACTTTTGCCTTGGACAACTGATCAAACAAAATATTGATCCTTGGCAACGGATACTTATTCTTGATTGTTACCGCATTGAGTGGATGATAGTCCACGCACATGCGCAAAGATTGATCCTTCTTTTTCAGAAACAGCGCCGGACAACCCCATTCTGATGAACTTGGCCGGATGAACCCTTTATCCAGTAACTCCTTTAGTTGATTCTTCAACTCAGCGAATTCGTTTGGTGGCATCCGGTACGGCCTTCTAAATATTGGTGCGGTACCTGGTATTAACTCTATTGCAAACTCTACTTCCCTATCTGGTGGAAGTCCTAGTAATTCCTCAGGAAAAACATCAGGGAACTCACATACCACTGGTATGTGTTCTAGTGGAACCACCTGTACTGCACATGAAAGACTAGCGAAGTCTAACCGTCGAGGTAGCTTGACCTGAAGCACACCTTCCCCCTGTGGGTCCTTGAGGGAAAGAGTTCTATTTCTGGCATCTATAACTGCACCCCGGTCAGCCATCTTATTCATTCCAATGATGACATCCAGAACCAGCCCTGGCATGACCACGAGGTTTACACGAAACCTTCGGCCACTGATATCCAAGGTAACCCCTGTTACGGTTTTGTTAGTCAACACATCAGCCCCGGCTGAGCTGATGCGATAGCCATAACCCAACTCAGTAACTGGCTGGTCATGTTTTTGTGCAAATGCTTGGCTCATGAATGAATGCGATGATCCAGAATCAAACAAAACAACTGCAAGATGTTGGTTGACAGGAAACATACCAGCTGTTACCGGTTCTCCTTCCGGGATCTCATCAATCGAGGTATGGTGCACACGAGCTGGATAGGTTGGCTGTTGCCTCTGTAACACCCTAGGTGTTAAGCATGCACTTAGTCTCACCAAAGTCATGCATAAGCATTTCCATCAAGCATAAGCATCATGAGCATGACACTCTTTTCAAATTATGATTTTATGTGCTTCATTTCATGTGCTTTAATTAGGTTAAAAATGTGATGCTTGTTTCTAAAATTGTGAAATATTCAAATTAAGTTGCTTTATGTGTAAGAAGAATTAAGAACATTTTTGTGCAATTTTTGGAGCTATGGAATTTGAGAAATGGAATTTATACAAACTTTTCCAAAATGAATTTATTTAAAACCTAGAGCTGAGTTTTAATTTGTAATTCAAATTTTGTTTGGAATTTGGTCTTGCTTGTCAAAGCAAAGTTGTAGAGTTTTTAATTTAGAACAACTTTGTTTTTGGGAGCAAGAGGTGAAAATGATTTTAAATTGGTCCAAATGAATTTATAAGGAATTTGAGAAAAGAAATTCAAAAAAAAAGGGAAAGGGGGCAGGCGCTGCTGGGCCGACCCGCCTCCCTTCTGGCCCAGCGGGACGGCGCGGCCCGCTCCCCCTCCCCTCTCTCCCGCGCGCGCGGCGCCCGCATCGCTCCACCCGGCGCCGGCCACGTGGCGGCCGTACGCCGGCGTTGGACGCGCCGCGGCCGGCCTCCAACCCCCCTGGTCGGGACGCCGGCGCAGGCTCCCAGACCACTCCCTCCATTCTGTCTCCCCCGCGCCCTCCTTCTCCTTCCTCCTCCGCTCGCACCGCGCAGCAGCAGCCGCTCCTCCGCGCGCCATTGCCGGAGAGAGCTCCGCCGCTCGTCGCCGGCCACACCAGAGCCTCAAGCTCGACGCCGAGAGCACCAGGGCACTCGCCGTCGCTAGGGTAAGCTCGTGCGAACGTTCTACCGAGGTGAGAGTCCGTCGAGCGCCGTGAATCGCTCGCCGGAGTTACCCCGAGCTCGCCGGAGTACTCCGCCGCGACGGATCTAGCGTTTCCCTGCGTCTTTTCGCTCGTTCTCTGTTGCGCTAGGTCGGTAGGAAGGTGAGGAAGCTCGGAGAGGCGTTTGCGCACGCTCTACCGCGCCGGAGCAACCTGGCCACGGCGAGCAGCGCCGCCGTGCCGCCATGCATGCTCGCCGGAGGTGTTCCGGCCGCCCTCTGGTCGATCCAAGGGTACCGTTGGGTGCGTCTTGCTGCCGGGAACACGTTGGTGCTCACCCCGTGGCCGGAGACCTCACCGCCGGCGAGATCCGCTCGTCGGAAGTGAGCTCCCTCTCGGTCTCGCTGACTGGTGGGGTCGGGGACCCACTGTCAGTCGCAGGGGTACCCCGGTGGGTGTAGATCTGGGTGTGAGTAGCGTTTTTCGTCGGTTTTCTTGAAAAAGTGTTTTCCAGAAATTGATTTAAAGTTTGTAAAATCTATATCTTGAGTTCTACAGCTCCAAATTGAATGAAATAAATTTTGGTGTGCTCTATATTTCCAGATCTACAGTTTGATGTAATTGCATGTCATGTTAGAGCAACTTTTCTGTGTGAATATATTTTATCCATGATTTTGTTAAACTTGGAAAATGCATAGTAAATAAAATGTGGCTCAGAAAAATGTGAAACTTGATTTGTTGGCTTTGCATGTGTGTTTGCTCACTGGGAAAAAGTGGGTACATATTATTTAGTGTATAAATGAATTTATGGTAATTTAAATGCTTGCATGGCAGTACTTTATGATTTTTAATAATTAAATGGGTCATGCAATAAATCTGGAAAAATTTGTGGGTGTTTCTTATGATATTATGCAAATTGTAAAAATATGAAATCTGTTGTTTAACACTTGTATCCCAGTAGAGTGATTTTACTTGCCTTATTAATTAATCTTGTGATTTTTGTGGCTCAAAATAAGTATCCAAAAATCATGAAAAATTTACAGTAGACTTTATGCTTAGCTGGTAGTCTCCTGTAATTTTTGTGGAATTTATTGATGAACAGAATTGCAGTTGATTTTTAATGGGCTTAGAAATGAATAAAGAAAACTATGAATGGTTGTATATATAGGTTGAATGGAGTAAGTTGGGTTTGGTGTATCTTTGAAGCATCATGGAGGTTGCTGGTTGCATTTGAAAAATAATTATAGAAGAGAATGTAATAGATGTTTGATTCAATTGTTTATTCTTGGATGATGTTGACTACCTTGTAATAAGCATGACCTAGTGCATCACCTATGCGTCATAACATGACTCCTTTGACACTCTCTCTCACAAGCATCCACTCGGGCATCTCACACTCCACTCATGAGCATATATGCATCATACTGGCTCGCAGGAGAACGAGGTGGGACCCGAGGAGCCAGAGGAGATTCAGGAGCAGGAACCTCCGGAAGCACCGGAACCCGGAGAGGAATTGGAGGAGTGTCCGGATCAACGACCCAGCACGTTTGAGAAAGGCAAGCCCCGGAGCATTCTAAGTCTCCCTATTCTCGCTAACTTATATAGAGTGCTATACTTGTTCTACTATATTGCATATTAAGTGATAGGAGTTGCCTGATACCGTTGCTGCATGAGTACTCCTTGTTATTCCTACTCATTCAACTACCTTGTCCTATGTAGATAGGCACGGAGTCTATGCTTAGCTTGCTTAGTTCGGTAGAAGTCGGGTGATCCCCTGTCACCTGCAAGATATAGGTGGATACCTGCTTGATTAAGCATTGGTTGCTCGGGGAAAAGAATAACCAAGTGTGAAATGAATTTGGAGACCGGGCAGGGTCTTATGGTGGGCTGACCATGGTGCCCCTGCCTGTGTCGATTAAGGACCGATCGTTGACGGCCCTCTTGTCATGTTGAACGCATGCCCCACACTTAGCTGGAAGGATAAGTCGTTCCGACCGCGAAGCCTGAACACTATCCGGGCCGGGAATCGAGCCGCCATGCGCTGTATTGGTGATGGTTGAGGAGAACGACGAGGGCGCGGCGCGCAACCTTGGTATACCTTGGATACCTCGGTCGCCGGAACGGTCCTCGGGTACTGGCGGTGCCTGCCGAACCCGCGAATTGGTCCTGGATAGTGTAATACGGTGATCTGTAGCTCACTTGATCAGTGAGTGTGGTTTGTGTGGGGAATACCTCGCCAGCTGGTTAGAAATCGATTCGAATCGCCATCGCTCCTGGATAGTGAGCACTTGACATGAGCCCTGTCCTCGTAGTAACGACTATGGAACACTTGGGTTATAATGATGAATAGTTTTAAGAAATGCTATGATGAGGTACTATCATAGTCTCATACTTGCTTGTAATAGTGTAGGTGCAAACCTAGATAATAGGTAATGATACTTTCAACTTGAGCAAATTAAAAGAAGAAAAGATTTATGTAAGTTAGGGTAATAAAACCTTGCGGTCTTTGCAAAATGGTTGTCAGCTACCCCACTACATAGCCTTCATGATCCTTGATGAGTCTTTATTTTAAGTTTATGACGGGTAAGTCTAGCTGAGTACCTTCTCGTACTCAGGGTTCTATTCCCATGTTGTTTTGCAGATGGTCAAATGTACTATGGTTATTGCATCCTCTGTCTGTACCCAGCCATGGGTGATGACTAGACCAAGGGCGGTGGTCACTCCGTCTCTTCTTTTGCTTTTGTGGGAATGACCTAACTATGGCACTGTATCAGACTTATCGTGTGTGTTGTATTTTCGAACTATGAAGCTTCCGCTATTTGAAGAACTTGGTTTGTAATAACTTAAGTACTCCGATGTATTTTATGAATGTTGTAATCTGGATGTACTTGTGGATGGCGACCGCTGAACTTATTACGATCTTGGCTGTTATGTGATGTGTGGTTTGAAATCCGTCGAGATTTCACGGACTACCGGGATTATATGGGCTTAAGCGTGATAGTTCGACTATGCAAATGGTCACTATTAGGCTTAATCTCTTATAATTTGGTCGGTTCTGTTACAGCCTCTTAGGGTAGGGACATTCCTTAGCAAAGTGCCCCATCTTGTGACAATTGTAACACGGTCCCTTGGGCGCGTTGTTGGCGGCAGGTGCCGCGGCTTGAATTGCCTTTGGCTTGGCAGGAGCTATTGCTACCTTGTACGGCTTCTGCTGCGTTGGTTGCCCGGTGTTCCTTCTCTGCGGTGGTCGAAACCTAGCACCTAGGGCAGGAGGATGATACTGCGGTCGCCCTGCCACTGGTGCCCTGGCCTGAGACGACCCGGCTTCAAAAGCCCTCTTCCGCAACTTGGATGCACTATAGTTGTTGTTATTGTTCTCCTGGGTCAGACAGTCACTGATATAAGCATTGAAGGTAGTCCAGGTTCCTGTACCCATGGTTTTCAGCATCTTTGGGCTCAGACCTCTCTGGAAACTAGCGATCTTCTTGGCCTCCGTGTTTACAAACTCGGGGGCATAGCGAGCGAGATTGTTGAAAGCATGTAGATACTCCTTCACAGATTTCATTCCCTGCGACAGCCTCATGAACTCCCCAACCTTCATTTCAACCACACCCGGAGGAATATAATTTCCTCGGAAAGCAGTGGTGAAGCGGTTCTAGGTGATTGGGGTCCCCTCTGGGTAGGTGGTACAATATGGGACCACCAAATTCTAGCAGGTCCCTACAACTAATGTGTTGCATACTCAGCCTTGAGTTTTTCAGTCATCTGAAGAAGACGGAACTTCTGCTCCATGGTGTTGATCCACTCGTCCGCCTCGAGCGGTTCAAAAGCCTCCTTGAAGACTGGTGGCTTGGTATCCATGAAATCCTTGAAAGAGCTATACTGGTTGACTTCACGGCCACCCTGGTTATCCCCGCGGCGGGTGTTTTCAGCGATATTGCGCAAGGCTTCCTCCATATTGCGCTGCATTTGTTCCATATTGCGTTGGCTTCCCAGAAACTGCACGAAAAACACGTCCGCAGTATACGAAGGAGGCAGTGGTGGTGGCGGTGATGGTGCTCTGTCCTCATTCCGTCGAGCCCCACCTCCGGATGTACCTGCTCCAAGACCAGGGTTGCTGTTACCCCCGCCACATGTTTGTACCATCTGCATATGTCAATGATAAGCAATCGTTAGGAGTTGCCATCAACGGTAGACATGTGTAGAATGATGTTGTACTGAATTTACTAAGGAAATAAATTCGCACAATAAACAGAGGCACAACAATTCGTCATCCACATATAACATCACTTAACTGATTACTTAACATTCAAGCAACAAGGTTCGCATACATCCAAAATTGCTAGCATACATACACTGGACTTTCAGTGTCATCTCATAAAGTTTTACATGGCCCAGATCCAAAAGTACAGGACACCACATGCAACATCAACAACCAAAAGAAGAGGGACTAGCTCTAGAGCCCTAGTATCTACTTGCTATGGTCACTGTCCATGCCGGAGCCTTCCTCTCCTCATCTCCACTAGCAGCTGCCCCTATCTCTGGATCCTCATCCATCTCGTCCTCAGAGTCTAGCTCGGCTGCTCCAGGCAGGTGGTGAGGGTGGAGCAGGTTATGCAGCTGGTGGATCTCCTCATGCAAGTTCTCATTGTACTCCTCAGCATTAGCTACCTGCTGCTCAAGCTCTAGCTGTCGGGCCCTCAAAGTGTCCTCCTCGTGCCAGGCTTCATTCCTCTGACCAAGTACATGGACTAGCATGCGCTCACAGTTCCTGTGAGCAGTAGTCACCCTGTCGCGCTGCTCTCTTACTGCAAGCAGGTCCTGGCTCAGCTCACTGTTCTTCTGGACCGCCTGATCCCTCTCTCGGGTTACGCGGGCTAACTCCGCATGCAGCCTCTCAACCTTAGTTTCGAACTCACGCTGCAGCTGCCGCTTCTCATCCTGAACGATGAGAAGAGACCCGGACAAGCGACCCAAACAACGCTCCAGACCTCCATAGGTCTTCATCAAAGTGTACATAGCACTCATGGCTGTGCTGTCACTGTGCTGGTCCTCATCTGCACTCCTCTCTAGAGCGTTCACCTCGGACTGATCCCACACCGAAGTGTAGGGGTCACCCCGGGAAAACACCCCAGCGAAGGCGTGGGCCAGCTCCTGTGGAAACCTCTCCATGAGGTCCCTCAGAACTGCGAAAGCCGCCCGGCTGGCACCGTGGAAAGGCGTGGCACCTCGGGACTCATACACCCAGCCGCCCCAGGCGGGGTCACCTCCACTGGTAAGGACCACTGCCTCGATCCCCACTAGGGTGCGGTCACCAAGCTGCTCCTTGTCCCATTAGTAGCGAGGTTCCCTTCCTTCGGGATACCCCATCGAACTGAGCACCCTCCATAGCAAAGTGGGCATCCCAAACTCCTCTAGGAACTTGCTCTTATGACGCGAGCTCCTGGCTGCCAACGGATGGCGAGGGGCCCGCCCACCAGTGGACTTGCGAGCGGTGAGCCTAGTGCGTGCCATCTGCTGCAAATGGAATACCTTGGGTAAGATCGAGGATTATCTTTAATTATTTTATTTAGAATTGAGACAGATTAAATTAAGGGGGAAAGTAAGCAATGACATGAAATGAACATGATGCATGCACGGACTTACGATCTCACAAATTTAGAAACAAAAGTTAACACTAGACGGTATATGCGGTGGCACACAGCGTTCTCTCATAACGTAACTAGCGTTCTAAGCGGGGACGCGGTTAGTGTACCTGCAGAAAACTCATTTCAGCCCAACCAAAGTATGAATTATGCAGAGCAAGAATTTAAAGCTATACACCCCACATACACAGACACCCGTCCATGCGTATGACGTGTTACTACCCACATCATCGCCCTAATGACGGCATCGCCTCTCAGGATGGAATCTCCCAACATGCGATACTGTTCCCAAGCACACCAAAACATGTGTGCGTGACACAGCACCTAACAACACTCCCCTAGACCGGCAGTGTATCCGATCATGCTCTCACAGCTCCCACTTAACGAGGCGTAGAGGTAAAATTGATCCATACATTACTACTCAAATGAATTGTACTCATACTATTGCACACCGTATGAGCGACGAAATAGAAATATGATGCATTAACCCCCAAGTCAGTACTTAACTTAGCCACCTTAGAGTCCTTAACTGGGCATAAAGGATATGACCATGCCACACTAGATAGTTTTCCAAAAACTTAGTTTGACACCTTGATTATCATCAATTAAGAATAACCTTTTTATTAAGCCGGTTTAAATTTAGTTTAGAACGTACTTATGAACAGTAACTCGCTAAACCTTGCTCCGATGCCAGCTGTAACAGAACCGCCCAAATTATAAGCGATTAAGCCTAATAGCGACCATTTTGCATAGTCAAACCATCCAGCTTAAGCCCATATAATCCCGGTAGTCCGTGAAATCTCGAAGGATTTCAAACCACATATCGTACATACAGCCAAGATCGTAATAAGTTAGCGGTCACCATCCACAGTTACATCCAGTTCGAATACATTCATCGAAAACATCGGAGTGGTTAAAGTTGTTACAAACCAAGTTCATAAGTAGCGAAAGCTTCATAGTTCGAAAGTACACACACAAGTTCAGTTTGATACAGTGCCATAGTTTTGGTCATTCCCACAAAAGCAAAAGAGAAGACGGAGTGACCATCGTCCTTGGTCTAGTCATCGCCTATAGCTGGGTACAGGCAGAGGATGCAATAACCATAGTACATTTGACCATCTGCATAACAACATGGGAATGGAACCCTGAGTACGGGAATGTACTCAGCTAGACTTACCCGTCATGAACTAAAAAATAAAGACTCTTCAAGGATCATGAAGGCTATATAGTGGGGGTAGCCGACGACCTTTTTGCATGAAAGCACTATTCTAGTAAACATGTCCGATAGGAATCCTCCTTCTTTTAATTAGCTCAAGTTGAAAGTATCATTACCTATTATCTAGGTTTGCACCTGCACTATGGCAAACAAATATAGTAATATGATGGTACCTCATCATAGCATTTATGCAAATTGTTCCTCATATAACCCAAGTGTTCCATAGTCCTTACTACGAGGACAGGGCTCATGTCAAGTGCTCACTATCTAGGAGCGATAGCGATTCGAATCAATTTCTAACCAGCTGGCGAGTTATTCCCCATACAAACCACACTCACTGATCAAGTGAGCTACAGATCAACGTGTTGCACTATCCAGGACCAATTCGCGGGTTCGACAAGCACCGCCCGTACCCGAGGACCGTTCCGGCGACCGAGGTATCCAAGGTATACCAAGGTTGCGCGCCGCGCCCTCGTCGTTCTCCTCAACCATCACCAATACAGTGCGTACATCGAGCCGACTCTCGGCCCGGATAGTGCTTAGGCTTCGCGGTCGGAACGACTTATCCTTCCAGCTAAGTGTGGGGCATGCGTTCAACATGACAAGAGGGCCGTCAACGATCGGTCCTTAATCGACACAGGCAGGGGCACTATAGTCAACCCACCATAAGACCCTGCCCGGTCTCAAATTTCATTCCACACTTGGTTATTCTCTACCAAAGCAATCACTGCTTAATCAAGCAGGTATCCACCTATATCTCGCAGGTGACAGGAAATCACCCGACTTCTACCGGACTAAGCAGGCTAAGCATAGACTCCGTGCCTATCTACATAGGACAAGGTAGATCAATGAGTAGTGATAGCAAGGAGTACATATGCATCAACGGTATCAAGCAATTCCTACCACTTAAATGCAACATAGTAGAACAAGCATAATATATTATTGAAGTTAGCGAGAACAGGGAGGCTTAGAATGCTCCGGTGCTTGCCTTTCTCAAACGTGCCCGGCTTATGATCCGGGAACTCCTGTAGCTCCTCTCCGGGTTCCGATACTCCCAGGGGTTCCTGCTCCTGCACTTCCTCCTGCTCCTCGAGTCCCACCTCGTTCTCCTGCGAGCCTGTATGATGCATGTATGCTCATGAGTAGAGTGCGAGATGCCCGGGGTGCAATGCTCATGCGAGAGAAAACCAGATGACTATGACATGGTGCATAGATGGTTTATATGGTCATTTACAAGGTAGTCAACATCATCCAAGAGCAGGTAAACACACTAAGCATCTCATTCCTTCTTTCCTACCAATTATCCTCAAGTGTAACCATCAAACTTACAAGATGCTTCAAAGATGCACCAAAACCCCCTTTTATTCTATTTAACCCATAAATAACAATTTATTGTTTCTTTAGTCATTTTTAGACCCATTAAAATTAGCATGCATTTTTGTTTATCAATAAATACCACAAAAATTACAGGAGACTACCAGTCAAACATAAAGTCCACCATAAAGTTTTCATAATTTTTGGACACTTATTTTGAGCTACAAAAATCACAAGATTAATTCCTAAAGGCAAATAAAAATACTATACTGTGATATAAGTGTCAAACAGCAGATTTCATATTTTTATAATTTGCTTAGTATCATGAGAAACATCTACAAAAATTTCCAGATTAATTGCATGATCCAATTATTTATTAAAAATCATAAACCACTGCCATGCAAGCATTTAAGTTACCACAAATTCATTCATACACCAAATAATGTATAGCAATATTTTCCCAGTGACTAAACATACATGCAGAGCCATCAAAACAAGTTTCACATTTTTCTGAGTCATATGCATTTTCCAATTCCAGCAAAAACATGGATTAATTATTTCTGCCCAGAAAAAGTGTTCAAACATGACATGCAATTACATCAAACTGTAGATCTGAGAATATAGAGCACACAAAAATTTGTTTCACCAATTTTGGAACCATACAACTCAAGATATAGATTTTACAAGATTTAAACCGATTTCTGGAAAATATTTATTTGAGAAAACTGCCGAGAAATACTAAACTCACCCAGATCCACACCCGTAGAGGCACTAACAGGTGGGATCCAGGGCCGTGACCCCACGGGTCAGCCATGCAACACACCGGCCGATCTTCGGCCGGCCGGCTCTCGCCGACGGCGAGGTCTCCGGCCACGGGGTGAGCACCAGCGTGCTCCCCGCAGCGAGGCGCACCCAGGGGTGCCCTTGGATTGGCCATAGGATGATCGGAACACCTCCGACGAGCGTGCATGGCGGCACGGCGGCGCTGCTCGCCGTGGCCAGGCCGCTCCGGTGCAGTAGAGCGCGCGCAAACGTCTCTCCGAGCTTCCTCACCTCACTACCGACCTAGCGCACCAAAGAACGAGCGAAAAGAGGCAGGATACAGCAAGATCCGTCGCGGCGAAGCTCTCCAGCTAGGTCGGAGCAACTCCGTCGAGCGATTCATGGCGCACGACTGCTTCTCACCTCGGTAGAGCGTACGCAGGGGCTTACCGCGGCGACGGCGAGTGCGCTGGTGTCCTTGGCGTCGAGTTTGGAGCTCTGGTGCAACCGGCGGAGCCTTTTCTGGCAATGGCGCGGGTGGAGCTGCTGCTGCTGCTGCGCGGGCGGAGGAAGGAGGGAGAGGCGCGGGCGACAGAATGGAGGGAGTGGTCTGGGGGCGCGGGTCGGCGTCCCGACCAGGGGGAGGGGGTGGTCGGCCGCGGCGCGCCCAACGCCGGCGTACGGCCGCCACGTGGCCGTCGCGGGATGGGGCGAGGCGGGCACCGTGCGCGGGAGAGAGAGAGGAGGGAGAGGCAGGCCGGGCTGCTGGCTGGGCCGAAAGGGAGGCGGGGTGGGCCCAGCAGCGCCTGTCCCCTTTTCTATTTTTTTTGAAATTCTTTTCTCAATTTCTTTCTAAATTCATTTGGACTATTTAAAAATCACTTTCACCCTTTTCCCCCAAAAGCATAGTTGTTCTAAAACAAAAACCCTACAACTTTGTTTTAATAAGCAAGACCAAATTCCAAATAGAATTTGAATTACAGATTAAAACAAGTTCTAGGTTTTCAAATAAATTCATTTTGGGGATTTTTGTATAAATTCCATTTCTCAAATTCTATGGCTCCAAAAAATTGCACAAAAAATACTCTTAATTCTTTTTGCACACAATTCAACCTAGTTTGAATATTTCACAATTTTAGAAGCAAGCATCATATTTTTAACACATTTAAATCACATGGGATAAAGCACATAAGATCATAATTTGAATGGATGACATGCTCATGTGATGCTATGCTTGATGAGAATGCTTATGAATGTTTTAATAAGACTAAGTGCATGCTTAACACCTAGGGTGTTACACGTACCATATTCTTGGAAATCAATTTGGACGCACCCGATAGAACTGCTAGATTATGTGTGTCATATGGAATTTTGCTTCAATATGTTTGGAGACAGTGTTAGTTTAGGTACAAGATTGGTGCATGGTTTGCGCATAATGCACCATAGGCTCAGAAACCATTATGGAAGCACCCGATGATAATCCTAGGTGAAGAGGCTCAAGTGGAAGGTCGGTTCGATCTGTTTGGAGATACTGCTAATCTTGATGCAAGATGGGTGCACGGTTTGCATGGAACGTACCATATTCTCGGAAATCAATTTGGACGCACCCGATAGAACTTCTAGATCATGTGTGTCATATGGAATCTCGCTTCAATCTGTTTGGAGACAGTGTTAGTTTAGGTTCAAGATTGGTGCATGGTTTGCGCATAATGCACCATAGACACAGAAACCATTGTGGAAGCACACGATATTAATCCTAGGTGAAGAGGCTCAAGTGGAAGGTCGGTTTGATCTGTTTGAAGATATTGCTAATCCTGATGCAAGATAGGTGCATGGTTTGTATGGAACATACCATATGCTAAGAAATCCATTTGGACGCACCCCAATAGAACTCCTAGATGACATGTGTAAAATGGAATCTCGCTTCGGTCTATATGGAGACAGAGTTAGTTTTGGTGCAAGATAGGTACACAGTTTGCGCCTAATGCATCATAGGCTAAGAAACCATTTTGGATGCACCCGATGATACTCCTAGGTAAAGGGGCTCAAGTGGAAGCTCAGTTTGCTTTTGTTTGGAGATACTGCTAATCTTGATGCAAAGATAGGTGCACGAATTGCGTGGAATGTACCATATGCTTCGAAATATATTTGGAAGCACCCAATAGAACTCCTAGATGACGTGTGTCATATAGAATCTCACTTCAGTCTCTTTGGAGATAGTGTTAGTTTCGGTGCAAGATAGGTACACGGTTTGTGCCTAATGCACCATAGGCTAAGAAACTATTTTGGACGGACACGATGGTACTCCTTGGTGAAGAGGCTCAAGTGGAATCTTGGTTCTGTCTGTTTGGAGATAGTTCTAATCTTGATGCAAGATAGGTGCACGGTTTGCATGGGACATACCATATGCTTAGAAATTAATTTGGACAAACCTGATGGAACTGTAGATGCACCCGATGGAAATACTATTGGATGTGTATCATATGGAATGTCGCTTCGGTCCAGGTGGAGATAGTATTAGTTTCGGTGCAAGATAGTTGCATGGTTTGTGCCTAGTGCACCATAGGCTCAGAAATCGATGTGGAAGTTCCCGATGGTACTCCTAGGTGAAGAGGCTCATGTGAAAGCTCGGTTCGGTCTATTTGGCGATAGTGCTAATCTTGATGCAAGATAGGTGTACGGGTTTGCATGGAACGTACCATATTCTCGGAAATCAATTTGGACGCACCCGATAGAACTCCTAGATCATGTGTGTCATATGGAGTCTCACTTCAAACTGTTTGGAGATAGTGTTAGTTTCGGTGCAAGATTGGTGCATGGTTTGCGCATAATGCACCATAGGCTCAGAAACCATTATGGAAGCACCCGATGATAATTCTAGGTGAAGAGGCTCAAGTTGAATGTCGGTTCGATCTTTTTGGAGATAGTGCTAATCTTGATGCAAGATAGGTGCACGGTTTGCAAGGAACATACCATATGCTAAGAAATCCATTTGGACACGCCCCAATAGAACTCCTAGATGACATGTGTCATATGGAATCTTGCTTCGGCCTGTTTGGAGACAGAGTTAGATTTGGTGCAAGATAGGTACACAGTTTGCGCCTATTGCAACATAGGCTAAGAAACCAATTTGGATGCACCCGATGATACTCCTGGGTAAAGGGGCTCAAGTGGAAGCTCAGTTTGCTTTTGTTTGGAGATAGTGCTAATCTTGATGAAAGATAGGTGAATGAATTGCATGGAATGTACCATATGCTTAGAAATCTATTTGGAAGCACCCAATAGAACTCCTAGATGACGTGTGTCATATAGAATCTCACTTCGGTCTCTTTGGAGATAGTGTTAGTTTCGGTGGAAGATAGGTACATGCTTTGTGCCTAATGCACCATAGGCTAAGAAACCGTTTTGGACGCACACGATGGTACTCTTAGGTAAAGGGGCTCAAGTGGAAGCTCGGTTTTGAGATAGTGCTAATCTTGATGCAAGATAGGTGCACGAATTACATGGAATGTACTATATGCTTAGTAATCTATTTGGAAGCACCCAATATAACTCCTAGTTGACGTGTGTCATATAGAATCTCACTTCAGTCTCTTTGGAGATAGTGTTAGTTTCGGTGCAAGATAGGTACACGGTTTGTGCCTAATGCACCATAGGCTAAGAAACCATTTTGGACGCACGTGATGTTACTCCTAGGTAGAGGGGCTCAAGTAGAAGCTCGATTTGGATATAGTGTTAATCTTGATGCAAGATAGGTGCACGGTTTGCATGGAACGTTCCACATGCTCGAAAATCAATTTCGACGCACCCGATAGAACTCCTAGATAATGTGTGTCATATAGAATCTTGCTTCGGTCCGTTTGGAGATAATGTTAGTATCAGTGCAAGATAGGTACATGGTTTGCGCCTAATGCACCATAAGCTTAGACACCATTGTAGAAGCACCCGATGATACTCCTTGGTGAAGAGGCTGATGTGGAAGCTCGGTTCGGTCTGTTTGGAGATAGTGCAAATCTTGATGTAAGATAGGTGCACGGTTTGCATGTAACATACCATATGCCTAGAAATCAATTTATACACACCCAATAGAACTCTTAGATGATGTGTGTCATATGGAGTCTCGCTTTGGTCTATTTAGAGACAATATTAGTTTCAGTGCAAGATAGGTGCACGGTTTGCGCCTAATGCACCATAGGGTCGAAACCATTGTGGAAGCACCCGATTGTACTCCTAGGTGAAGAGGCTCAAGTGAAAGCTCGGTTTGGTCTGTTTCGATATAGTGCTAATCTTGATGCAAGATAGGTCCATGGTTTGCATGGAACATACCATATGCTCGGAAATCAATTTAGACACACCCGATAGAACTCCTAGATGATGTGCGTCATATGGGATTTTGCTTTGGTCCATTTGGAGATAGTGTTAGTTTTGGTGCTAGATAGGTGCACGGTTTGCACCTAATGCGCTATAGTCTAAGAAACCATTTTGGACGCACCCAGTGGTACTCCTTGGTGAAGAGGCTCAAGTGGAAGCTTGGTTTGGTCTGTTTGGAGATAGTTATCATCTTGGTGTATGATAGGCGCACGATTTGCATGGAACGTACCATATGCTTAGAAATCAATGTGGACACACCCGATGGAACTGCTAGAGGCACCCGATGGAACTACTAGCTGAAGTTTGTCATATGGAATCTCACTTCGGTCCAGTGGAAGATAGTATATTCACAAATATCAATTTGGACGCACCCGATAGAACTCCTAGATGATGTGTGTCATATGGAATCTCACTTCTTTGTTTCGAGACAGTGTTAGTTTAGGTGCAAGATGGGTGCATGGTTTGCGCATAATGCACCATAGGCTCAGAAACCATTGTGGAAGCACCCCATGATACTCCTAGGTGAAGAGGCTTAAGTGGAAGGTCAGTTCGATCTGTTTGGAGATACTGCTAATCTTGATGCAAGATGGGTGCACGGTTTGCATGGAACGTACCATATGCTAAGAAATCCATTTGGACGCACCCCAATAGAACTCCTAGATGACATGTGTCATATGGAATCTCGCTTCGGTCTGTTTGGAGACAGAGTTAGTTTTGGTGCAAGATAGGTACATAGTTTGGGCCTAATGCATCATAGGCTAAGAAACCATTTGGGATGTACCCGATGATACTCCTGGGTAAAGGGGCTCAAGTGGAAGCTCAGTTTGGTCTGTTTGGAGATAGTGCTAATCTTGACGAAAGATAGGTGCATGAATTGCATGGAATGTACCATATGCTTAGAAATCTATTTGGAAGCACCCAATAGAACTCCTAGATGATGTGTGTGTTGACGGTCCTTAAGTACTAAAATTAATAATCAAATAAACATGGAAAAGGATCAGTATGAAACAAACATCTAGAATTAGGGTTTTATCTGACAGAATTCCACGAGCTTTGGTGTTTATCTATTTCTGCAGGGGGTTATCAGAGAATATGGAGAGAAGGCCCACATGTCATGTTTACAACGAGATAATTACGTGCCGCGCAATTTTCCTCAATCTAGAAGAGTCCAGAAGCCACGGGAACGAACGAGAACACGATCGGGCTCGGGGGCAGGGCGGCCGCCCACCCCCTTGGTTTCTCTTCAAGATGCATCCTGAACATTGACTCCGACCTACCTAACTTTGAGAGACACCAGTTTTGGAGAGAAATATCTAGAGATAATTTTTATAGTCAAGCCCGAACCAGTGACATGGAACACCCCACTCTTAGGATGTTCCACAAATGGCTTGGGTACAATCTTTTCTATCGTGATGATATTAGGAAAGTTAGAGTAGGAGATTTACAACTTTTATATGCTGCTATTAATAAAGTACCTACTTCACCTGTTACACTTTTAGTTTCTCATTGGCTTAGTGTACCTAGTCTTCAGGGACCAGTAGGATGTACTTCACTTATCACTCGTCTAGCCTCTAATCTTCACTTGCTAGAAAACTCATCATTGGACTTCATAGATGAGTTAAGAATTTATCATGGCTATGACACATTTAGACAGACTCGGATGTTAAAGACAGAGGGGAATGTAATGTATATGCTATATGATGATAAAGGCAAGATTCGGTTACCTAACCCGAACCTTGGCCTATACGTTGTTCAAAATTTTTTGATTGAGACTGCAGCAACACCGGTGAACCAGAGAGCTCCACAACGAGTGGCATCTAAAAGGATGACCACCCACCGGGAACGCACCTGGTATGGAGCTGATCCTGGGCCAGAAGAAGCAGCGCACCTGCATTATTTTGACTACAACCCCCGAGTCCTTCGAGACCCATGGGTTCGACATGCGCAACCACAAGAGCCAACAGAGGAGACATGGACGGAGAGCCAAGATCACCAGTGGACAAACCCGCCTTTCCATACGGGCAGGTACTCCACTGATCCATATGGAGCTTCAGGATCCAGACCTCTGCCCCAATTTGATGCAGGACGATACTCCGACGCCTCCTACGCTTTCACGAATGACTACTATCAAGAGGCCGGTGCTTTCTTCACCCATACTGACAACACTCTCCTCGACATCCAGAACACGCAAGCAGAACATGGACGACTCCTAGAAGAACAACAAAAATAGAACCAGGACCATGCTGCTACAGTAGAAGAACTGAGACAAGATACAACAACAATGAACGACAACATCACAACCATGATGCAGTTCTGGAATATCGAGTAAGGCCGACAGCAACATCCAGCTTGGGGGAGTTCCTCCCAAATTTATCAAGTAAGTTTTTATTTGCTCTTCTTATTTATTCTTTTCTATTCTAGTGTTTTATTTATCTTAGAGAGAAAAAAACTTAGAAAACCCAATAAATATTTTCTTGCTTTAATTTACTGCATTCTATAAACATGAAAACAAAATAAAAAGAGTGTGTAGATAAGTGTGCTTTATTTTCGTGCTAAGTTTAATCTCTAGAAAAATAAAAAGACCAAAAAGATACATGATGGAAATGATGAACAGTTGCTCTGTTTGCTTACTTACAAGTACCTAGCTTTTATATTAGAGTTCTTCCAGGAATTACTAAAATTGAAATTACTATCTATGGGAAACATATAACTAAAAGTCTAGGTAAGAGAAAGGCATGATATAAAGTTTGAGCTACTGTTTATCTTGTTCCTACTACACTAAGTTCTGGAGATTTATTTTGAAAACCTACAAATCACATGATGAGTTCCTAGCATTGCAAACTACCTACCACATCCATACTTGCTATAACATCTTTTACTATATTTACATTGAGTTTGATCGAGCTGTGTAGACCCTTAGGAGCTTTTCATGTAGTTAAATTAAGATATTCACTTGCACACATCCACTACACCATTCATCACCAATCATTAAAATTGCTAAAAATATTATCACTCACTGTCCCAAGTATTGTTATTCTCCCTCTCCAAAAAGATTCAATGTAGAAGAGGCATGGGCTATGCAAAAATATACGAGGAAATAAAAAGGGGCAAGTGCCCGGAACCTCGAAAAAGAAAGAAAAAAGAGTGAGACGAGAGGTAAAAATGGACAAGTGTCTAGGGTAAAATTAGGGGTACAAAGATGCCCACTTGAGCGGAAAAAATGGACATGTGTCTGACAGTAGAATTAGGGGTATCTAATACCCACCTAAAAAAAAAGAAAAAGATAGCCCATGTTCTCCCAAAGCAAAGATCAAAGAAGAGGAGAAATAGCAATATGAGGAGCAATGAGAACTAAGTTTTATTATCACTTATATATCTTCATCATCACTATCATTACTCCATCACACATGCACATCTTGATTTAATTATATGCTGAGTTCCTTTGGATCCATGGCTCGATTAGACAACATATGTATGAGCTGTTTTTCACTCCTATGAGCTCCACTTAAATATTCCATTAGCTATAGGTAAGTGATATCTTGGTAAGGATCCACAAATACCACATATAGAGAGACTTGAGAGAATCATTGCTGGGAACTCTGAGTGTTATTTTAAAAAAAACTTATGAAAAACTCTGGAACAACGGTGAAGTATAAACAGGATGAATAGTGCTTGACTTAATTATTTTGTCTTTCAATTACTTAAGACTTAAGTGCATGTTCTAAACTCCATGACACTTCACTCTAATCTGGAAGAAATTTTATAAAAGCATGTGTGCCTGTCAGGAAAGAAAACATCGAAGCAACTCCTGATCCGTCTGAGTTTAGCTGTTTGCTCGGGAACGAGCAAATGGTAAGCTTGGGGGAGTTTGTTGATGGTCCTTAAGTACTAAAATTAATAATCAAATAAACATGGAAAAGGATCAATGTGAAACAAACATCTAGAATTAGGGTTTTATCTGACAGAATTGCACAAGCTTTGGTGTTTATCTATTTCTGCAGGGGGTTATCAGAGAATATGGAGAGAAGGCCCACATGTCATGTTTACAACGAGATAATAACGTGCCGCGCAATTTTCCTCAATCTAGAAGAGTCCAGAAGCCACTGGAACGAACGAGAACACGATCGGGCTCGGGGGCAGGGCGGCCGCCCATCCCCCTTGGGCGCCCGCCCAGGGTTGGAGTCTAATCGGGACTCTGCTTCAGGGCTAAACTCCACCGACCTAAAGGATCAATCTAAACCACACAATCAATGTCGGTTTGATCCGACGGCCCACATTCACTTGAAGGGACTATAAAACCAAGGCCTCTCCACCCCTGGAGGAGAGAGGAGAAGAGAAGAAATCATTATTCAGAGGTAGCCATCAAAGTTAGGGCTTAGAGCTTCTCTCCCACAGAGAATTAGAATTAGCTACTCCCTAATCCTTCAAGTTTAGAGGTTTGATTAGATAGCAATTAGAGAAGTAGAGCACTACACTCTGGATTTGGATCTTCGGTAATAAAGATTGGTATTATTCATATCTTTCTCTAATTCTTTGTTCTAATTGCATTATTTCTCTAATTATTATGTTCTTAATTTGCTCTAGTTCTATATTTGATATAGTTATGATTGATAATGAGTTTATGTATAAGTTTGCAAAGCGCTTAGCTCTTGACGCGAGGGAGTTAGGTGATAGATCACATGTGAGCGTGGTGCTTAGATGTTATTTATCTGCAAATGTATCCTATTGGCCGGGTCGTGTGGTAGTTCGCGATAGTGACAGCTTCGTTGATTCTTATATAGACCACCCTCCGTTGATAGGACAGTTAGAACCGGTATTGTGGAGTAAGTCTTGCGATGCTCTGATTTACTTTAGCAATGTTCCTTATACATGAATGAAGAGTCTTTTATGCTATATATGATCTTGTAGATAATTAGAGCAGATTATGACTTAGTAGATAGTAGATAACTTAGAATCCATTCTCTAGCTAATCCGACATCACCTAAATATATGAGGAGTAGTCTATTTTCTAATCGCTGTGTTATTTATCCCGTGAACTTATAATTCATTATCATTATCTTTATGGTTTACCCCCTGCTAAAGTAAGTGACTGTGTGATGAGTTTCTCATTAGTAATCATGTTCTTGCAAGTTTACCTCTAGTCTATGCCTTGATAGATTTTGCCCTTAATTTTATCTCCTTAGTTCTCTTGAGCAAAATTATAAATAACGATACCTGGAATACTTATCCTGGTGAAATGCTACAATGAGGTGCTTTATCTGTGCGCTTGCGGATAGAATAGATTATTTTCTAAAGAGCCTTTACATTTATAAATACCTTTGTACACTCTGGCACCATGCTGGGGATGACAACCTAGTATCTAAGTGGTGTTAGCTAGTGTCAACAGTGTGTCATATAGAATCTCACTTTGGTCTCTTTGGAGATAGTGTTAGTTTCGGGGCAAGATAGGTACATGGTTTGTGCCTAATGCACCATAGGCTAAGAAACCGTTTTGGACGCACACGATGGTACTCCTAGGTAAAGGGGCTCAAGTGGAAGCTCGGTTTTGAGATAGTGCTAATCTTGATGCAAGATAGGTGCACGAATTACATGGAACGTACTGTATGCTTAGAAATATTTTGGAAGCACCCAATAGAACTCCTAGTTGACGTGTGTCATATAGAATCTCACTTCGGTCTCTTTGGAGATAGTGTTAGTTTTGGTGCAAGATAGGTACACTTTTTGTGCCTAATGCACCATAGGCTAAGAAACCATTTTGGACGCACGTGATGTTACTCCTAGGTAGAGGGGCTCAAATAGAAGCTCGATTTGGATATAGCGCTAATCTTGATGCAAGATAGGTGTACGGTTTGCATGGAACGTTCCATATGCTCGGAAATCAATTTCGATGCACCCGATAGAACTCCTAGATAATGTGTGTCATATAGAATCTCGCTTCGGTCTGTTTGGAGACAATGTTGGTATCAGTGCAAGATAGGTACACGGTTTGCGCCTAATGCACCATAATCTTAGACACCATTGTGGAAGCACCTGATGATACTCCTAGGTGAAGAGGCTGATGTGGAAGCTCGGTTCAGTCTGTTTGGAGATAGTGCTAATCTTGATGTAAGATAGGTGCACGGTTTGCATGTAACATACCATATGCCTAGAAATCAATTTATACGCACCCAATAGAACTCTTAGATGATGTGTGTCGTATGGAGTCTCGCTTTGGTCTATTTAGAGACAATGTTAGTTTCAGTGCAAGATAGGTGCACGGTTTGCGCCTAATGCACCATAGGGTCGAAACCATTGTGGAAGCACCCGATTGTACTCCTAGGTGAACAGGCTCAAGTGAATGCTCGGTTTGGTCTATTTCGATATAGTGCTAATCTTGATGCAAGATAGGTGCATGGTTTGCATGGAACATACCATATGCTCGGAAATCAATTTGGACACACCCGATAGAACTCCTAGATGATGTGCGTCATATGGAATTTTGCTTTGGTCCATTTGGAGATAGTGTTAGTTTTGGTGCAAGATAGGTGCACGGTTTGCACCTAATGCACCATAGTCTAAGAAACCATTTTGGACGCACCCGGTGGTACTCCTTGGTGAAGAGGCTCAAGTGGAAGCTTGGTTTGGTCTGTTTGGAGATAGTTCTCATCTTGGTGTATGATAGGCGCACGATTTGCATGGAACGTACCATATGCTTAGAAATCAATGTGGACACACCCGATGGAACTGCTAGAGGCACCCGATGGAACTACTAGCTAAAGTTTGTCATATGGACTCTCGCTTCGGTCCAGTTGAAGATAGTATATTCACAAAAATCAATTTGGACGCACCCGATAGAACTCCTAGATGATGTATGTCATATGGAATCTCGCTTCTTTGTTTCGAGACAGTGTTAGTTTAGGTGCAAGATTGGTGCATGGTTTGCGCATAATGCACCATAGGCTCAAAAACTATTGTGGAAGCACCCGATGATACTCCTAGGTGAAGAGGCTCAAGTGGAAGGTCGGTTCGATCTGTTTGGAGATACTGCTAATCTTGATGCAAGATGGGTGCACGGTTTGCATGGAACGTACCATATGCTAAGAAATCCATTTGGACGCACCCCAATCGAACTCCTAGATGACATGTGTCATATGGAATCTCGCTTCGGTCTGTTTGGAGACAGAGTTAGTTTTGGTGCAAGATAGGTACACAGTTTGGGCCTAATGCATCATAGGCTAAGAAACCATTTGGGATGTACCCGATGATACTCCTGGGTAAAGGCGCTCAAGTGGAAGCTCAGTTTGGTCTGTTTGGAGATAGTGCTAATCTTGATGAAAGATAGGTGCATGAATTGCATCGAACATACCATATGCTTAGAAATCAATGTGGACACACCCGATGGAACTGCTAGAGGCACCCAATGGAACTACTAGCTGAAGTTTGTCATATGGAATCTCGCTTCGGTCCAGTTGAAGATAGCATATTCACAAAAATCAATTTGGACGCACCCGATAGAACTCCTAGATGATGTGTGTCATATTGTATCTGCTTTGGTCCGTTTGGAGATAGTGTTAGTTTAGGTGCAAGATTGGTGCACGATTTGCACATGATGCATCATAGGCTCAGAAACTATTGTGGAAGCACCCAATGATACTCCTAGGTGAAGAGGCTCAAGTGGAAGCTTGGTTCGATCTGTTTGGAGATAGTACTAATCTTGATGCAAGATAGGTGCACGGTTTGCAAGGAACGTACCATATGCTCAAAAATCCATTTGGACACACCCAATAGAACTCCTAGATGACATGTGCCATACAAAATCTCACTTCAGTGTATTTTGAGACATAGTTAGTTTTGGTTCAAGATAGGTACACGGTTTGTGCCTAATGCATCTTAGGCTAAGAAACTATTTTGGATGCACCCGATGATACTCCTAGGTAAAGGTGCTCAAGTGGAAGCTCATTTGTTTGTTTGGATATAGTGCTAATCTTGATGCAAGATAGGTGCACGAATTGCATGGAACATACCATATGCTTAGAAATCTATTTGGAAGCACCTAGTGGAACTCCTAGATGATGTGTGTCATATAGAATCTCACTTTGGTCTCTTTGGAGATAGAGTTAGTTTTGGTGCAAGATAGGTACACAGTTTGTGCCTATTGCACCATAGGCTAAGAAACATTTTGGACACACATGATGGTATCACTTTGGTCTCTTTGGAGATAGAGTTAGTTTTGGTGCAAGATAGGTACACAGTTTGTGCCTATTGCACCATAGGCTAAGAAACATTTTGGACACACATGATGGTACTTTTAGGTAAAGGGGCTCAAGTGGAAGCTCAGTTTGAAGATAGTGCTAATCTTGTTGCAAGATAGGTGCACGGTTTGCATGGAGCGTACCATATGCTCGGAAATCAATTTTGATGCACCCGATACTACTCCTAGATAATGTGTGTCATATAGAATCTCGCTTCGTTCTGTTTGGAGACATTGTTAGTTTTGATGCAAGATAGGTGCATGGTTTGCACCTAATGCACCATAGGCTCAGAAACTATTGTGGAAGCACCCGATGATACTCCTAGGTGAAGAGGCTGAAGTGGAAGCTTGGTTTGGTCTCTTTTGAGATAGTGCTAATCTTGATGTAAGATATGTGTACGGTTTGCATGGAACATACCATATGCTTAGAAATCAATTTGGACACTGTAAGTGCAATCAAGCCCTAGTGGGTTTTGGTGTTAATGACCACACAATTAGAGGACTAATGAGATTTGTTGAGATGACCAGCAGGTAAAATAAGAATGAGGATAACACATGAGATGTGAGATGGAAAAAGCCCAATTTACCAAATGTGTTGGTCCATTGATGGAGTTGAACAAAAACATTCGGTGAATTATAGCACCCCAAGTTTTCAATAGATGAACAGCGTTTCGACTCAAGTGGCTACAAAGTTTTTATCTCTTGTTGAGTTTTAGGAAACGCCGCACTATCAAGAGGGATGCAAATTAAGTTGGTAAGATGAGGATAGGGGTGCTCAAGTCAATTTACTTAATGCGCATGAGAGACACACTTGCACTCACAGGCACTCAGGAAATTTCTTCTCTGCTAGGGTGACTTGGTAGTACCAACCCTCAGGGCCGGTGGTACCGGCAGTGCCACCCCTTCTCCTGAGTTTTGCGAGAAAATGAACTACCGGTAGTACCGGGCTCGGGCCGGTGGTACCGGCCAGCACCAGTAGTACCGTTGTGAAACGCCGGTAGTACCGGCAGGCTAAATCTGCGCTGACTTTGGTTGCGGAGATTTGAACTGCCGGTGGTACCGGCCTTCCACCGGTGGTACCGGCAATGGTCGGTAGTACCGACAAAAGCCCGGTGGTACCGGTAGGCTTATTTCTCGCAAATGATAGAGACTTCTTACTGTTAGATCTGGGGTAGCCGGTGGTACCGGTGGTTGCCCCGGTAGTACCGGTAGTTGTTCAGGACCTTTGTATAAATAGCTCTTCCCTCATTTCTGACCGTTGGCTCTTCCATCCTTCGAATCCACATCTGAGAAAACAGTCTCCAAGCATTGACTCACCCACTCTCTCTCCCTCTTTGCTCCTAGGCTTCAATCCTTGAGAGATTCGAGCTAGAGAAGTGATATTAGAGAGTTGGGAGCTTCGATTCGTGACTTGAGCACTTGGTTTCTTCGTCTTGCCAGTTGGTTTGCATTTGTTACTCTTGGGTTCTTGGAACCCTAGTCGGCTAGGCGTTCTTCGTGGTTGCCCGTGTTGTTTCACTTGTGAGGGCACCTCGAAGTGTTTGTATTACCCTTTGATTCTTAGTGGAAATCTCTAGCTAACCTTCATGGTTACTTGAGGGAGGAGACCTAAGTGGTCGGACCTTCGTGGTCACCTCAACAACGAGGACGTAGGAACTCCTTAGTGGGGATTGCCGAACCTCGGGATAAATATCTTGTCTTGCTGTGGAGGTAGCTTCGACTATCCTTGTTCTTGTGTTCTTCGTGTTCTTCCTCTCTACCCATTTCATAGGTGAACAAGGGCCGATCTATGTTTTGGAGAAGAACCGAGTCAAGGGAACTTCAACATCTTCCTCAACTACATCTAGGAGAGTGGGGTAACTCCCAAATCTGAAATCAAAACTCATTATACTCTGATTTCGTAGCTCTCTTAGGAGGTCGGTAGTACCAGCAGTTTGCGTCGGTAGTACCGGCTGTCTTACACCAGTAGTACCGGCCCAAACTGTCGGTGGTACCAACAGGCATTTAACTTCTGCAACTTGAGTTTTTGAGTTTCAGGTTTTTTAGATACGCCTATTCACCCCCCTCTAGGCTACCAAGGATCCTTACAAGTGGTATCAAAGCCGGTTACCTCGTGTGTGCTTCACCACGTGAGGTATGGAGCCTGGAGGAAGATCGAGCGGTGCAAAGTCTATGGAAGTTCGTCCGGAGGAAATGGTCTTGCATGACAGTGACACTGATAGCAGCCAACTCAATGTGTCGACGCAAGCAATACCACACTTCCTCATCTCGAGCCTACCGATGGTGAAAGGGCTCTCAGTGAAGAAGAGAAGAGAAAGAGCAAAGAAGCAAGAAAGCTCAAAAGAGAAGCAAGAGAAAAGAAGAAAGAGTGACAACGATTAGATGAGAAGAAGGCAAGAAAAGAAGCTAGAAGGCTCAAAAGAGAAGAAAGAAGAAAGAGAAGGGAAGCTAGGAAGAAGAAAGAAGTAGCCAAAGCTCCCAATACATCTTCTAGTGAGCTTTCTAGCAGCTCCGAAGATGGTGATGATGATGAGTCTTATCAAGTGCATAGCAAGAAGGATAAGAAAGGAAAGGGCAAGAAGAACGACAACGACAAATATGCCGCCGTATCCTTTAACTATTCTTCTATGTCTATGACTAACCATGATCGCATGTCTTTTATTAATGTGCCCGCAGGGAAGTTACCTCATTTTGATGGGACAAACTTTGCCAAGTGGAAGCACTTGATGAGAGCTTATCTTATAGGTCTCCACCCCGGCATTTGGGAGGTTGTTTGCAATGGGTTTGAGTCACCAGTTGATCCCAAGAACCCAACATTAGAAGAGATGAGAATCATTCACCTCAATGGTCAAGCCACAAGTGTGTTGCTTAGTGCTTTAGATGGTGATGAGTACAATAGAGTGATTGGTGTTGACATTGCAAAGCAAATATGGGATACTTTGCACCTTGCACATGAAGGAGTTGACAAAGTAAGGAAGGCAAGAATTGATTTGATGATGGCCAAGCTGAACCGGTTTGTTATCTTGGACGGAGAAGGGCCACAAGAGATGTTTGATAGTTTGATGTCCTTGGTGGGCAAGATTAGAGGCTATGGTTGTAATGAGTTAGATGATCATAAAGTTGTCAAGATTAAGTTGGAAGCTTATTCACCAAGAAATGAGACCGTAGTTGTCGACAAGAGCTTGTGGCAGTCTACCTTGGGGTATACCCACGGTAGTAGTTTGTCGGTAGACAGTGCGCAAACTACGAACTCGATGGTGACGCAAGACACGGACAAGCTTTATATCCAGGTTCGGCCGCCGAGTTGGCGTAATACCTACGTCCTGCGTCTGATTGTATTGATTTGTGTTGAGAGAATAATGATGTCCTAGGGGGGTCCCTTGCCTCTCCTTATATAGTCCGGAGGGCAGGGTTACAGATCTAGAAATTAATCCTAGTCGGTTACAATTGCCATAGATAGTTCGATATCAATTTCTATTCTAACCGACTAGAATCCTGCTTGATCTCCACGCCTTGTTTCCTTGCATGAAACTCCAAGCTATCGGATCAAGGCTCGAACTTGTCTCGTAATGGGCCAAGCCTCCTGGCCCAAGTCTAGCTGTAAGGGTATAGGGGTTTATACCCCCACAGCTAGTCCCCGAGCACCATGTATTGTGAAGTAACACGCCGTCTTGAGCTTCTTCGGCCAGTGAAACTTGACGTCTTCAATTAGCATGGAAGTTGCCCCAACAGTTGCAACGGTATTTTGACCAAACCTAAAGACATTTGATCAACATCATCATCGAAGAAGCCAGTTGTTCGAAGAATGCATGGTGCTCTAGAGAAAAAATATTTCTTTTCCGATGAAGTGTGCCCACTTTACTTTTCTGTACAGCAAAGTGTGCCATAAAACAAGCAAATTCACCGCAAGGTGAAGTGTGCCCACTTAGTCCCCGAGCCTGGCAGTAGGTGAAGTAGGCACGTGGTGCCAGGGTTAAAAGAAAAGTCCTCAAAGAGATTTCGAAACTGAGATGCATCGCTAGATGCATCGTACCGATGTAGTCCCCGAGCTTGCTGGAAGGCGAAGTATGAACCTTGTAGCAAGGTCTAAAAAATTAAAATTATCCAGTCCCCGAGCATCTCATACTCGTTTACTATCGGATAGACCTATCAATTTGGTGGGCTGGACGACCAGTCCCCGAGCGTACAATGCTCGGTGATCGGTACAGCCCCCAGATTCCCGAGCTAACAGACTGGGCGATCAGTCCCCGAGCATACAATACTCGGTGATCAATGCAGTCCCCAGATTACCGAGCTAGCAGACTGGGCGACCAGTCCCCGAGCATATAGTGCTCGGTGGTCGGTGCAGTCCCTGGATTTCCGAGTTGACAGACTGGGCGACCAGTCCCCGAGCATACAGTGCTCGATGGTCGGTGCAGTCCCTAGATTTCCGAGTTGACAGACTGGGCGATCAGTCCCCGAGCATAGTGTGCTCGGTGGTCGGCACAGTCCACAGGAATGTTGACCCTCCACCAATTTTTGTCTGTTTATTTTGAAAATATCTTACCACGTAAATGATTGACGTGACGAGACCTCCTGACGTAATGTTAGATGGTTGCGTGAAAAGTTGCACCTGGTAACTGTGCAGCCGCCCTTTACGCGATTTGAGAAAAGGAAACCATCAATTATACGGAAAGGCCGCCGCATTAAATGCCGATAATTATTGAAAACCGAAGCGCCACGTCCGCCGTTGGGCCTGCCCACTTCCCAAGAATGCGGGAAGTGGGAGGGGTGGAGTTGTGATTTATAAAATCCTGACAGTACCCCTGCATTGCTTACCCTGCCATTGCCTTCAAGCTTTCTGCTCTCGCCTTCTACAACCACCTGAACCCTCCTAGCTCGCAGTCACTCCTGCATCGCCAATGGCGAAGAGCGACTCCAAGAAGAGGGCCGAGCTGATGGCCAAGGAATGGAAAAAGTCCCGAAGCACTGTGAAGTCCCTCAGTGACCTCGTCAACATGGGGCTACTGCACAGCCCAGAGCTCGGCGGCTGGAGTGCGCCAGAGGGGGAGAGCTACCCCGACCCCCACGCCGGTGAGATTGTAGTGTTCGAAGATTTTCTCAAGAGGGGTTTTGGGGTTCCTGTCCATTCTTTTCTTCAGGGGCTTCTCTTGTACTATGAGATCGGGATCTGCAATTTGCACCCGAACTCAATCCTGCTCATCTCCACTTTCATTCATCTATGCGAGGCCTATGTTGGCATAGAGCCGCACTTCGATCTTTTCCGTTATCTTTTCTGTTTAAGGAAGAAGGGAGCGGTTGGAGGCTCCAAGATTGTAGGTGGAGTATACCTCAATCTTCGTGACAGGATGAAGAACCGGTATCTAAGCTGCCCATGGAACACTTCACTCACCGAATGGTACAGGAAGTGGTTCTACGTCAGGGAAGAGCCGGGCAGCTCCACGTTCTGTGACGTGGGGTACATCCCCGAGAAAAGGGTCAGTTGGACCGACCGCCCAGAGTTCACCGGCCAAGTAGTGGACCTGATGAAGCTGATCGACTGGTTGCGTTTGGACGGGCTAGGAGTGGTCGGCAACTTCGTTTGTCGTCGGGTGATGCGCTGCCAGAAGAGGGTGCACTCGGCGTACGAGTACGCTGGAAGCCAGGACCCGACTAGGATGACGCCTGAGATCTTGGAGAAGGCGGAGGTGCAGCAGCTGTTGAACGAGCTGTTCAACTTTGCGGACGGGAGCTTCATCCGTGGTAGTGATCTGGTGCAGGCCTTCAAGCTGGGGCGACCAGCTCCTAAGGTAACGTTACTTACTGATTGTGCCTCCTTAGTTTTTGTTCTTTCCAGCTGCTGACTTGTCTTTGTTACTTTTGCAGATTGGAGACGTTGACCGGTGCAAAGTGTACGTGTCACTGGCACCCGGGATGGAGAACCCCGCGGGGGAAGATCCGTCGGAGGATGACGCTGCTCGGTGTGCTCGGTACACCAGCAGTGAGGAGGAGCAGGCCCGCCCCGCCCCGACCACCGAGGACAGGGTGGCGGGGAAAAGGCCGATGGCGGCAGACCCCTCCCCCATAGAGATGCTGTCGGCGGAGAGCAGTCAGGCGCCGAAGCGCCGTCGACTCGTCCGGATCACCGATGACGATGACGAGGAGGAGGAGGGCGCGCCTTCTCTGGTCCGGAGACCGCGCAGTCGACCGGACGTAGCGCCGGCCACCACTGATCGGGTGGCCAGCGACCCTCCTGCACCGCGCGTCGCAGAGACGGGAGCGTAGGCGCCAACCGGTAGGACCAGGAGGAGGTTCACCGCAACACACCGGCGATCTGACCTGTAAGTGTTTAACTTTCGTACTGCGATGTTTTTTTACTGTCACTGACATTGTTTAAATGTCGTTTTTGTTTTTTAGCACGGCGTCGGACATCAACCCCGACCAGGTCGCTGAACAGAGGACGGCCGAGCCTATTGCCGCCGTTGGAGACGCCGCGCCACAGGCCACGGAGCAGCCTACGGCGGCGGCCACTGCTACGGCCGTCGAGGAAAAACCGGCCCCGGTGAGTGCCACAGCGAGCACTGCGCCGAGGGATGAAGAGGCAGCAAGGACCCCTCCCCCGAGTACTGGTGCGGAGGAGGAAGGCAGAGTCCCGACTCCTCCAGCCGGAGAAGGGAGAGTCCCAACACCGCCCCGAGCAGGGGCCTCTTCGCCCGTAGGCTCCCCTGGTCTGGAACAGGGGCCAGTGATGCCCACGACCACGGCCAGAGGTAGTGCGGCAAACGAGGAGCCCCAGGTGGCCTCTGACGACGACGTGGAGGAGATCCAGGGTCATTCCCGTGACGGCTGCCAGCACGTCTACGTGTGGCGCCAACGCGGGGACCACTTTATTGGACACGAGGAGCTCGCGGCGACGGAAGAGGCCGCGAGGGTGGAACGCGCGGCCAAGCATCTCGTGGACGAGGTTAAGGTAAGTGGTCCTGTGTGCTGCTTGACAATTATGTGTAGTGCTCCTGTGTTCGACATATGTTCTTCTTTGGAGGGCGCGATGAAAACGGCGAAGTACCGGAAACGGTGCTTCGACCAAATCGAGGGCATTGTGGCCGAGAACAAGGCCTTGTCCACGGAGGTGGACCGGCTGCGGTCAGAAGTTGGTGAGAAGGTGGCCGAGATGAGTGCTCAGGAAGAGTGCCGTCTCGAGCTTACTCGGCATTTAGCCGATCAGTATCGGCAGAGGACAGGTCAGTTGCACACTCCGAGCAGCTGCATATAGCCGTGTGATTAGTTCTGCTGACCAGGAAAGTGTTCTTGTAGACTTGGAGGAAGAGGTTGAGCGCCTCCAACAAGAGAAAGAGCAGCTCGGCCGAGAGCTTGCCAGGGCGCGAGAGGCTGGGTGCCGAGCAGGGGAGGAGCTAGGCCAGAGGAACCGGGAGTTGTCTGGTAATAACCGTGCCGCCCCTCGTTATTTGGCTGCTCAACGTTACTTTCATTGTGCTTAGACTGACCTCTTGCTTGATTTGTAGTGCTCAAGGTGAATACCAAGAAGCACTTGGACGAGCTGGTCAAGGATCGGGACTCCTGGAAGACTAACTGCATTAGGCTTTGGAAAGGAGTAGCCCCAGTCCTGGACTTGATCAGCCCCGAGCTTCCAGAAGACCAGCCCCGCGCGCTGAAACTAACTCCAGTCGAGAAGGCGCAACGGGCGTGGGATTGGATCCAGCAGTTCGTGAAGGACGCCGGGGAGTTCGCCGGCGCGCATGTCGCATGCCCACTATCCCCTGGTCGACTTGTCCAGGCTAGAGAGGGGGTACCCCAAGGAAGTCGGCCCGCAGGAGGCGGACGACCTTCGGGCTGGTCTGCTAGACTTGTCGTCGACGGTGATCGGTGACATCAACCTATGCGGGACGGCCACTCCCCCCAACCAGCCGGGTTCAGACAGGTCAGCCAGGGAGTTGTCGGGGGCGTCTATTGCCGGAGATGGGCAGTCGACGCCTGCGGTCTCGACCAGCCAGGCGCCGGTGGCCCCGACCCCTTCGTCCGGGCAGCAAGGCCAGGCGGGTGATTAGCCCGAGCAGTAGGCCAGTAGGATAGTCTGTAGGAGTAGACTAGTGACCGTCCGTCAGGGTGTTTATTGTAAACCTTGTATGTAAAGTTTGTAATAAAGTTTGATTTTGTCATGACCATTATTTTGAGCGCTGTAAAGTTATCTGAGTGATGTATCACTGTGTTTGATTCATAGTCGTTAAGAATCTCCGTCGCAGAGGACATTGTTGTTCTCGTCGAAGGCTCCGCGTGTAAACAAAGTGTAGCAAAAAAGGAAAACTTTTATTATTGCCAATTATAAGAAACTTCCAAGCAAAAGTTATTGGAACTTATGGATAAAACGGCGCAGTTTGTCTATGTGCCAAGAATTAGGCACGCGTGTTCCGTCCGGATACGCCAGTCTGTAGGATGCGGGACGTGTGACTTCGGCGACCACAAAGGGTCCTTCCCAGGGGGTGGATAGCTTGTGCATTCCTTCCTGGCTTGTTTTCCACCTGAGTACCAGATCGCCGACCACGAAAGAACGGTCCTTGACGTTCCTGTTGTGGTACCGTCTGATGGCTGCAAGATACCTTGCTGTTCGAAGGCATGAATTTAGAAGCTTTTCCTCCATGCAGTTGATTTCAAGCTCCCTGGTGTTGTCGGCCGTTGACTGGTCAAAGTTTGCAACTCTTGGAGACCTGAAGGTTATATCAGACGGCAGCACTGCCTCGGTGCCGTAAACCATGAAGTAGGGTGACACCCCGGTGTTTCGACTAGCCTGTGTTCGGAGACCCCAGACCACAGCCGGTAACTCTTTCATCCATCGACCAGGTGCTCTGTCATTCTCGGTGTACAACCTTTTCTTTAGGGCGTCAATGATCATTCCGTTCGCACGCTCGACTTGGCCATTTGCTCGTCGGTGAGCTACTGACATGTATTTTATGACTATGCCTCTGTCATCGCAGAAGTCCCAAAATGTGGTGCCAGTGAACTGAGTACCCAGGTCGGTGATTATACTGTTTGGGATCCCGAATCTGTGTATGATTTGATTGAGGAACTCCACAGCCTTCTCGGAGGTTGCTTTGACCAGTGGCATGTATTCGATCCACTTTGAGAACTTGTCGATTAATACGAAGACGAACTTGAAGTTGCCGGGGGCCGGTTTAAATGGCCCGATCATGTCGAGCCCCTAGCAGGCGAAAGGCCAGGATGACGGGATAGTTTGAATCTCATGAGCAGGTACGTGGGTACTTTTGGCGTAGAACTGACATCCCTCACAATGTCGGACCAGTTTTTCTACGTCGGTGACCGCGGTTGGCCAGTAAAAACCTGCTCGGAAAGCCTTCCCGACCAGCGTTCTGGAGGCAGCATGGTTGCTGCAGGATCTGACGTGTATGTCGTCTAGGAGCTTGATGCCATCATCTTGGGATATGCATTTGAGCAGCACTTCAGAACTTGCATTTTTTCGCATAAGTTTGCCGTCCACCAGTATGTAATTCTTTGATCGTCGAATGAGGCGCTCGTTCTCTGTTTTATCCTAAAAGCCTGACCAGTCCGATATATATCTGATGAACGGGGTGCGCCAATCACGGCTACTGGTTGTCGGAGTAGCGTCGTCTATGAGCATTGCCTCAATAGGTTGCTTTTCGACCAGGTCTGTGCCCACACTTGGCTCATGGATGTCCTGGACGAAAACACCTCGCGGGATCTGGGCCCGAGATGACCCTAAGTTTGACAACGCATCCGCTGCCTGGTTCTTATCCTGGACCACGTGGATGTACTCTATGCCGTAGAAGTTGGTTTCCCATTTGCGAATTTCTTTGCAGTAGAGATCCATCTTCTCGTTGGTTGCGTCCCATTCCTTATTGAGCTGGTTGATAACTAAAGCGGAGTCACCATAGACGTAGAGGCGTTTGACTCCTAACTCAACGGCTAGTCGTATGCCGTGCAGGCATGCTTCGTACTCGGCGACGTTGTTTGATGCCAGAAAAAAGATCCTAAGGACGTAACGCAGTTTGTCCTTGTTAGGCGACACGAAAAGTATCCCAGTGCCGGCGCCGTTGATGTTCAAGGACCCGTCGAAGAACATTGACCAGTGGTCGGAGACGTCGGAAACGGGAGGCTCGTTGAGATCCGTCCACTCTGCGATGAAATCGACCGGGGCCTGAGACTTGACTATGGTACGGCTCTGAAAATCCAGGGAAAATGGGCATAATTCCATTGCCCATTTTACGATTCTGCCGTTGGCGTCTTTATTGCGCAGAATATCCCCAAGGGGAAAACTAGTGGTTACCAAGATCCGATGGCCATCGAAGTAGTGCTTTAGCTTCCTCGATGTTATTAGAATGGCGTATATGAGCTTCTGTATTTGTGGGTATCTGGCCTTGGACTCGTTGAAGACTTCGCTTATGAAATAAACGGGTCTCTGGACCTTGTAGACGTGGCCTGGCTCGTCTCGCTCGACCACTATTGCCGTGGAGACGACCCTGTCGGTTACTACGATGTAAAGAAGTAGGTCTTTATTGGGCCGAGGCGCTGTGAGAACGGGCGGTGAGGTGAGGAAAGTCTTGAGCTGGGTGAACGCAGCGTCAGCTTCCTCTGTCCAGGAGAAATTTTCCAACGCCTTCAAGAGTTTGAAGAAGAGGAGGCCTTTTTCTCCTAGTCTGGAGATGAAGCGGCTGAGGGCGGCCATACATCCGGTGAGCTTCTGAATGTCCTTGACATTCTTGGGTGGTCGCATATCGAGCACTGCTTTGACTTTTGAGGGATTCGGTCGTATGCCGTCGCGGCTGACGACGTTGCCGAGTAGTAGACCGGAAGGGACCCCAAAGATGCACTTTTGGGACTGAGCTTCCACTTATATTTGTTTAGTGCCTTGAAGGTTCGGTCTAAGTTGTCGATTAGGGTGCTTGCAGCCCTTGTTTTGACGACGACGTCGTCTACATAAGCCTCGACAAGGTCATCACGAATCTCGTCATGGAGGCATTGCTGGATGGCCCTTTGATAGGTGGCTCCGGCGTTTTTGAGTCCGAAGGACATGGTCGTGTAGCAGTATACGCCGAAAGGAGTAATGAAAGACGTTTTGATCTGATCGTCTTCCTTTAGCGAGATCTGGTGATAACCAGAGTAGCAATCTAGAAAAGAGAGGAGTTCGCATCCGGCCGTTGAGTCGACCACCTCGTCGATGCGAGGGAGACCAAAAGGATCTTTAGGACAGTGTTTATTGAGATCAGTGTAATCAACGCACATTCTCCATTCATTATTCTTTTTGCGTACAAGAACCGGATTGGCGAGCCAATCGGGATGATACACTTATTTTATGAATCCGGCTGCTAGAAGCCATGTTATTTCTGTCCTAATAGCCTCCTTTTTGTCACGAGTGAACCGTCGCAGCTTTTGCTTGATGGGTCTTGCGGTCTTCGAGACATTTAAGGAGTGCTCGATCAGGTTTCATGGGACGCCGGGCATGTCTGCGGGTTTCCATGCGAAAACGGTTACGTTGTCCCTGAGAAACCTGACGAGCGTGTCTTCCTATTTAGGGTCCACGTTGGCCCCGATGAGGGCTGTCTTCTCGGGGCTGCCTTCGACCAGCTATACTTCCTTGTACTCCTTGGATTTTGAATTCTTCCTGGCGGTCTCCTGCTCGGGTAGTCGGAGCTGGTCGGGAGGTAGCTGTGCAGCTTGGGTTGCTGTTTCTGCCATGCGAATTGAGAGATCAATTGCTTCAGTGATCTTGAAGCTCTCCTCCTCGCAAGTATATGCAGTGTAGACATTGCGCCTGACGGTTAGGACGCCCTTCTCCGTAGGCATTTTGGGGACCAGGTATGAGTAATGTGGGACTGCCATGAACTTTGTCAGCGATGGTCGGCCCAGTATAGCGTGGTAAGTCCCATCAAAGTCGGCGACCACAAAGTTGACGAACTCTGTTCGAAAGTGGTCGGACGTGCCAAATTGGACAGGCAGTGTTATCTGTCCGAGGGGCATTGAACTCTGACCTGGCAGGACTCCCCAGAATTGAGCGTTATAGGGTTTTAGCTGTGCCGGAGATATCTTGAGAGTGGGCAGGCTGTTGCGAAAGAGGATGTCAATGGAACTTCCTCCGTCCACGAGCACTCGCTCGAATCTGATGCTGTTGATGCAAGGGTCCAAGATTAGAGGGAAGCGACCTGGCTCCGGGATAGCGGCCCACTGATCCTTCCTACTGAAGGAGATTTCCCTGTGTGACCAGGGAGGAAATTTCGGGTCTGCGATCAGGCCATCCGTGCTGTCTATGTTGAGGCAGGCTCTCTTTAAGAGCTTTCTTTCTCGCTTAGATTCGATGGAGACCTTGCCCCCAAAGATGGAGTGGACCACATCGGTGGGACTGACATACTGGTGTCGTGGGTCCCTATCCTAGTCCTCGTCCTCGTCTTCGTGATCGCGCCCGTCTTGTTTCCCATTTTTATTGGCGAGGTCGTCTTGAGCAGCCCGCCGTGTATAGATGCTTTTGAGGACGCGGCATTCTTCCATGGTGTGGCTGGACTTTGGATGCAGTTGGCATGGTCCCTTCAACGTCTTGTTGTAGTCTTCTTGGTAGTCCCGCTGCCTGTTGGGGCGCTTGACTGTATTCACTTCGTGGTCGCGGTCGCAGGGGCGCTTTCCTCTGAAATCGTCGCGATTGTCGCGCCGCCTGTCCCAACCTTCCTTGTGATCGCGGTTGTCGGGGCGACGATGGTTCCTGTTGTCGAAGCGACCACGACTATCATCTCGCCGAGGAGGCTGGTCGGGACCTCTCGCATCGTCCCGGATGAGTTTTTCTGCATCGTCGGCGTCGGCGTAATTTTTAGCCGTGGCGAGGAGCTCGGCCATCGTTGTTGGCCTTTTGCGCAACAGCTTGTTCCTCAGTGCTTCATGGAAGCGCAGCCCCTTGATGAAAGCAGATATGGCCTCGTCGTGGGAAATCTTTGGGATCTTGAGGCGCATATCCGAGAATCGGATGTAATCGCGCAGAGGCTCGTTTTTCCTGTCCCTTATCCTTTCGAGGTCGTACTTGTTCCCAGGCTGCTCGCATGTGGCGATGAAGTTGGCGATGAAAGCCTGGCGTAGTTCTTCCCAAGAGTCGAAAGAGTCCTCAGGCAGGCCATGGAGCCACTGGTGACCAGCCTAGTCGAGGACTACTGGGAAGTAGTTGGCCATGACGTGCTTGTCTCCTGCTGCTGATCGGACGGCGATCTCATAAAGAGTGATCCAGTTCTCTGGGTTTTCCTTACCGTCGTATTTTTTGAGTTTGTCGAGCTTGAAATTGCAGGGCCACACGACCTGGCGGAGGTGTGAAGTGAACTGTCTCAGGCCCGGGGGACCGTGCGTTGCATCGTACTCAATACGACGCAGGTTCTCGTGAACTGCCATTTCTGTGGCGCGCCTGTTGATGCGGTCCCGGGCGTCCTTGGGAGGGATGTTGTATCGAAGATCCCTATGTTGGTTTACTTCTTGACCACGCCCGCGATTCTGCCCGCGGTGACCGCCAGCGTCCCGACCGCCGTCGTCACGCCGTGAATCTTTTCAATGATTGTTGGGGGAACGGCTGCGGTGGTGCCTGCTGGGCTGTGGTGAGGTCCGGCTGCGATGGGTCTGGTCGGAGGAGACCTCTGTGTAGGAGATAGCTTGGACTCTTTTGAGGAGAGTGGCTGTCTGTCCTATTGCGGCGATCAGATGTGCTCGGACGCTAGATCGGATGCCCTGGCATTCGGGAGTGTCAGGGAGTCGATCTAAATTGGCCATGGCGATGGCCACATTAGTGCTTGGCGTTTTGTAGACTGGCTGATCCCCGACCATGTCGAAAGCGTCGGTGAGATTATGCGGCGGTAGTTGGCGTTCCTCATCCGCGCGTCGTCGGGCGCGGTCGGCATTGCGCTGCTCGCGGAGCTGCCTCTGCTCATCTGTTTCTCCATCAACAGCTGGCTCGTCGGCGCTGACGTTGAAAACGATGTCTCCTCGCCGGGGTGGTAAGACCGGGAAACGAGAGAAACCCGGAGGATATGGAGGCAATTCTAGGTCGTAGTCCTCGTCCTCGGAGTTTATGACTTCAGTGGGAACAGAACCAGTGCTCGAATTTGTACTGGAAGCCTGGCCGTCCCGTAGTTCTCGGATCGTCACCATGTTGACATAGTGACGAGCTGGTCGACCGCTCCACTTTGGCAGCCAACCTGCCTCGTTGAAAAGGGGTTGGATGTGCCGTGAGTAGAGAGAGGCCAAGTTGTTCAGACCGCAAGGATAACCTTCCTCCGGATCAGCCTTGATCTTGACGGACCGTCCCGAGGGGGTGGAGGTTATCGTCAGAGACGTCCCCAGCTGTTCGTGTGTGACGACACGAGTTGGCCGGTAGGAGTTGGAAAAATCCATTAGTGTGGCTTGATCAGGTTGACGCGAGATCCCATCTACTAGTTGGGATGCTTCGAGAAGCTTGGAATCAGCGCGATCAAGTGCTCGGAGAAGATCCGAGCCGTCGATCTTCTTTCCCTTGTAACGCGGGAGTGGTGGTCGGGTGCTCGGTGCCAGCATCCATGTGGTCGGAGCCGATGCCGCCGTCATCCCAGATTGGATCTGGGTTCCTTCCGAAATCGTGGTCGTGAGACCGCCGCCATGCGTCGTCCACGTGATCTGGCCTACGGTGAACGTGAGGCCTTCAGGCACGGCCACGGAAGCTGGGACGATGACCATCTTGTTCGCTGGAGAAGTTGTACGCACACCCCCTACCTGGCGCGCCACTGTCAACGAGAGCTGGTCGGCAGTCTACCTTGGGGTATACCCACGGTAGTAGTTTGTCGGTAGACGGTGCGCAAACTACGAACTCGATGGTGACGCAAGACACGGACAAGCTTTTTATCCAGGTTCGGCCGCCGAGTTGGCGTAATACCTACGTCCTGCGTCTGATTGTATTGATTTGTGTTGAGAGAATATTGATGTCCTAGGGGGTCCCTTGCCTCTCCTTATATAGTCCGGAGGGCAGGGTTACAGATCTAGAAATTAATCCTAGTCGGTTACAATTGCCATAGATAGTTCGATATCAATTTCTATTGTAACCGACTAGAATCCTGCTTGATCTCCACGCCTTGTTTCCTTGCATGAAACTCCGAGCTATAAGATCAAGCCTCGAACTTGTCTCGTAATGGGCCAAGCCTCCTGGCCCAAGTCTAGCCGTAAGGGTATAGGGGTTTATACCCCCACAGTAGTCACTCTAATTAGAGACAAGAAGAAGTTTGTGTACTTCACACCAAATGATGTACTTGGGAGGATTTTGAAATTTGATATGCAAAGAGAAGAAGCCAATGAAAGAAAGAAGCTTGGTGAGCTGCAAGCAAAGCTAGAAGGCATCAAGATCAATGATGATGTAGCTCTCAAAGCCAACAAGTCAACCAAACGATCCTCTACAAGCAAGTCTAAGTCCAACAAGCAAGCATCAACTAGCAAGACCAAAGCACCAAAGCAAGTCAAAGAAGTAGAGACAACATCATCATCAAGTGAAGATAAAAGTGATAGTGAACAATATGAGAAAGTGCAAGATATTGCTCTCTTTTTGAGAAGATATCAAAAGGGACTCAAAAAGCAAGGCTACAAGGTAGTGAAGAGGAAGTTCCCAAACAAGAAGAAGAGGCTATGCTACAATTGTGGAAGCACCGAACATCTCATTGCTCATTGTCCTCATGAAATTGAAGACAACAATTACAAGAGAGACAAGAAAGAGAGCAAGACCGACTACAAAAAGAGCAAAAGACACATGGGAGAAGCTCACATTGGACATGAATGGTACTCAACAAAAGATAGCTCAAGTGAGTGATAAAAGGGAAAATGATCCAAAAGGGCCTCAATTCAAGCAAGGGAGACATCCCTTAATCAAGCATGGGCTTGGACACACAATAGGAGCCAAGACAAATGGAAGAAAGATAATCAATGGCTATGAGTGTGTCAAGTTTGAAAGGAAGGGCAAAATTGGTGTAGAGCGGCCTGCACAGATTGTGACAGTACAACGTCCCCGAGTGGTAGTGCCACATAGTGGCAATACCATTATGAAGGGCGGTAATGTCACACCCCGCAAAAATGGGAAGGCTACCAATTTTGTTCCTAATCAAACTAAGCCCAAAAAGAAAGTGACATACAAGGAAAAGAAGATTTCCCAGAAGCCAAAGGAATTAATATGGGGAACTCCAAACAAGTATGCTTATCAACTAATTGTCCATGCACCTCGACAAAGCTTGTCATCATGCTTTGTGTTGAAAAGTAACAACCGTGGTGAAGTTGTTGCTTAGTATGTTGGCAAGGAGACCAATGTCTACAAGAATACTTCCATTTGGGTTCCTAAGATACTTGTGACTAACATGCAAGGCCCCAAGTCTATTTGGGGACCTAAATCTAGCAAGTAAACTTGTTTTGCAGGCATACTCCTCCGGTGGATCAAGTTGGGTTCTTGATAGTGGATGTACAAATCATATGACCGGAGAAAGGAGTATGTTTCAATCATATACCCCAAAGGTGGACTCAAATGATAATATTGTCTTTGGAGACAATTCTAAGGGGGATGTGCTTGGTCTCGGTAAAGTTGCCATAACCCTTGAGCATTCAATTACAAATGTTTTGCATGTTGATTCATTGAGCTACAATTTGTTATCCGTTTCTCAATTGTGTGGTTGGACTTTGGATGTAGTTGGCATGGTCCCTTCAACGTCTTGTTGTAGTCTTCCTGGTAGTCTCGCCGCCCATTGGGACGCTTGACCGTATTCACCTCGTGGTCGTGGTTGTGAGGGCGCTTGCCTCTGAAGTCATCACGATTGTCACGCGGCCTATCCCAACCTTCTCTGTGGTCACGGTTGCCGGGGCGACGATGGCTCCTGTTGTCGAAGCGACCACGACCGTCATCTCGTCGAGGGAGCTGGTCGGGTCCTCTCGCATCATCCCGGATGAGCTTCTCTGCATCATCGGCGTCGGCGTAATTTTTAGCCGTGGCGAGGAGTTCGGCCATCGTCGTCGGCCTTTTGCGCAATAGCTTGTTCCTCAGTGCTTCGTGGAAACGTAGCCCCTTGATGAAAGCAGATATGGCCTCGTCGTGAGAGATTTTCGGGATTTTAAGACGCATATCCGAGAATCGTCGGATGTAATCGCGCAGAGGCTCGTTTTTCCTGTCCCTTATCCTCTCGAGGTTGTACTTGTTCCCAGGCTGCTCGCAGGTAGCGATGAAATTGTCGATAAATGCTTGGCGTAGTTCTTCCTAGGAGTCGAAAGAGTCCTCGGGCAGGCCTAGGAGCCACTGATGACCAGCCTGGTCGAGGACGACTGGGAAGTAGTTGGCCATGACGTGCTCATCTCCTGCTGCTGAACGAACTACGATCTCATAGAGAGTGATCTAGTTTTCTGGGTTCTCCTTGCCGTCGTATTTTTTGAGTTTCTCGAGCTTGAAGTTGCGGGGCCACACGACCTGGCGAAGGTGTGAGGAAAATTGTCTCAGGCCGGGAGGACCGTGTGTGGCGTCGTACTCAATGCGACGTAGGTTTTCGTGCACTGCTCTTTCCGTGGCGTGCCTGTTAATGCGGTCCCGGGCGTCCTTGGGAGGGATGTTGTGTCGTAGGTTCCTGTCCTGGTTCACTTCCTGGCCACAGCCACGATTCTACTCGCGGTAGCCACCGGCGTCCTGACCACCGTTATCGCGTCATGAACCCCTCCGACGATTATTGGGGGAGCGGCTATGGTGGTGCTCGCTGGGTTGTGGTGAGGTCTGGCTGCGATGAGTGTGGTCGGAGGAGACCTCTGTACAGGAGATAGCTTGGACTCTTTTGAGCAAGGAGGTCGTCTGTGCCATCGCGGCGATCAGATGTGCGCGTACGAAGGACCAGACAACCTGGCACTCGGGAGTATGAGGGAGTCGGTCTAGGTTTGCCATAGCAACAGCCACGTTAGCACTTGGCGTCTTGTAGACTTGCTGATCTCTGACCATGTCGAAAGCATCACTGAGGTTATGTGGTGGGAGTTGTCGTTCCTCATCTGCGCGACGCCGGGCACGGTCGGCATTGCGCTGTTCGCGGAGCTGCCTCTGCTCGTCTGTCTCTCCATCGATGACCGGTTCGTCGTTGCTGACATTGAAGACGAGATCTCCCCACCGAGGCAGAAAGACCGGGAAGCGAGAGAAACCCGGAGGGTACGGTGGTAATTCCAGGTCGTAATCCTCGCCCTCAGAGTTTATAACCTCAGTGGGAACAGATCCGGTGCTGGAGTTTGTGCTGGAAGCCTGGTCGTTTGGTAGTTCTTGAATCGTCACCATGTTGACGTAGTGATGAGCTGGTCGACTGCTCCGTTTTGGCGACCTACCTGCCCTGTTAAAAAGGGATTGGACGTGTCGTGAGTAGCAGGCGGCTGAGTTGTTGAGCTCGTAAGGGGAATTCTGGACTGGGCCTGCCTTGAGTTCAACAGACCGCCCGGAGGGGGTGGAAGTTATTTTTAGAGACATCTCCAGCCGTTCGTGTGTGATGACACGAGTTGGCCGGCGGGAGTTAAAAAAGTCCGTCGGCGCGACTTGATCCGATTGGCGCGAGATCACATCTACTAGTGTGGAAGCTTCGAGGAGGTTGAGATTGGCGCGATCAAGGGCTTGGAAAAGATCCGAGCCGTCGACCTACCTTCCCTTGTAACGAGGGAGCGGTGGTCGAGTGCTCGGTGTCGACGTGGTCGGAGTCGACGCCGCTATTGTCCCAGATCGGATCTGGGTTTCTTCCGAAGTCATGGTCGTAAGGCCGCCGCCACGAGTCGTCCACGTGATCTGGCCGACGGTGAACGTGAGGCCTTCAGGTACGGCTGCGGAAGCTAGAACGATGACCATCTTGTTCGCCGAGAGAGCTGTACGCACACCCCCTACCTAGCGCGCCACTGTCGACGAAAGTTGGTCGGCAGTCTACCTTGAGGTATACCCACGGTAGTAGTTTATCGGTAGACAGTGCGCAAGCTACGAACTCGATGGTGACGCAAGACACGGACAAGCTTTTTATCCAGGTTCGGCCGCCGTGTGGGCGTAATACCTACGTCCTGTGTCTGGTTGTATTGATTTGTGTTGAGAGAATAATGTGTCCTAGGGTGGTCCCTTGCCTCTCCTTATATAGTCCAGAGGGCAGGGTTACAGATCTGGAAACTAATCCTAGTCGGTTACAATTGCCATAGATAGTACGATATCAATTCCTATTCTAACCGACTAGAATTCTACTTCATCTCCACGTCATGTTTCCTTGCGCGAAGCTCCAAGCAGTTGGATCAAGTCTCGGACTTGTCTTGTAATGGGCCAAGCCTCCTGGCCCAAGTCTAGCCGTGAGGCGGTGAGGGTATAGGGGTTTACACCCCCACAGATGGGTTACAATTGTCTCTTTACGGATAAGGGTGTGGAAGTCTTTAGAAGGGAGGATTCCTCTATTGTCTTTACAGGTCGATTAAAGAATAAGCTTTACCTAGTTGATTTCAACAAAAGTAAAGCTAATCTTGAGACCTGTTTAGTGGCAAAATCTAGCATGGGTTGGCTTTGGCATCGCTGACTAGCCCATGTTGGGATGAGGAACTTGGCCAAACTTCAAAAGGATGAACACATTCTTGGACTAACAAATGTTCACTTTGAGAAAGATAGGATATGTAGAGCTTGTCAAGCTAGAAAGCAAGTTGGCGTACCTCACCCACCAAAGAACATCATGAACACCACACAACCATTGGAGCTCATCCACATGGATCTCTTTGGACTGGTCGCCTACCTAAGTATCGGGGGTAACAAATATGGTCTTGTTATTGTTGATGACTATTCCTGTTTCACTTGGGTATTTTTCTTGTTTGATAAGTGTCAAGTTAGGGACAAAGTGAAGACATTTGTTAGAAGAGCACAAAAGGACTTTGGTCTCCCCATCAAGAAGATGAGAAGTGATAATGGGACCGAATTCAAGAACACTCAAGTTGAGGAGTTCCTTGATGAAGAGGGCATCAAGCATGAGTTCTCAAGTCCATACACCCCTCAACAAAATGGTGTAGTAGAGAGGAAGAACTGAACACTCATTGATATGGCAAGGACAATGCTAGATGAGTACAAGACTTCAGATTTGTTTTGGTGTGACGCTGTCAACACCGCTTGCCATGCCATCAATCGCCTCTACCTACACAAGAATTTGAAGAAAACTTCATATGAGCTTCTAACCGGTAACAAATCAAAGGTGTCTTACTTTACAGTGTTTGGGTGTAAGTGTTTCATACTTAACAAGAAACCCAAAACATCTAAGTTTGCACCTAAAGTTGATGAAGGTTTTCTTCTTGGTTATGGATCAAATGAGCACGCCTATCGTGTTTTCAACAAAACCTCTAGGAGAGTTGAAATAGCAGTAGATGTGACATTTGATGAATCTAATGGTTCTCAAGTAGAGCAAGTTGATTCAAGTGTTGTAGGAAAGGAGGATCCACCTTGTGATGCAATCAAACAATTGGCTATTGGTGATATTAGGCCACAAGAAGATGAAGTCACTGGTGTAGTGGTTTCCCAAGCTGCTGGTGAACAAGTTTCCGCTGATGTACCTGATATTGAGGGGGAACAAACCCCTGCTGCAGCACAACAGAGTAGTTGTGCCACACCTAAGAGTGGTAATGCCGCACCCCCTTCAACAACAGCAGCAAGTCCAACTCAAATTCGAGGACAAAACCTACAACCCATATTTGTAGAAGAAGAAGAAGAAGCTGAAGATCTAGAAAGTGATCAAGAGGCCATCGAGCATCCAAGACTCAAGTAAATCATTCAACGAGATCACCCCATCGACAACATCCTTGGGAGTCTTCAAAGGGGGTATTGACACGTTCTCATTTAGCAAATTTTTGTCAATATTACTCTTTTGTTTCTCCTGTGGAACCAGTCAAGGTTGAAAAGGCTCTTGAAGATGAGGACTGGGTGATGGCCATGCAAGAAGAGTTGAATAACTTTGAAAGAAATCAAGTTTGGACATTGGTGGAAAGAGCCAAGACGAACGTGATTGGCACCAAGTGGGTCTTCCGCAACAAGCAGGATGAAAATGGAGTGGTGACTAGGAACAAAGCAAGATTGGTTGCTCAAGGCTACACTCAAGTAGAGGGCTTCGACTTTGAAGAAATATATGCACCAGTGGCAAGGCTTGAGGCAATCCGAATGCTTTTAGACTTTGCTGCCCATCATGACTTCAAGCTATATCAAATGGATGTCAAAAGTGCATTTCTCAATGGCCCTATCCAAGAGCTTGTCTATGTTGAGCAACCACCACGTTTTGAAGATCCCAAGTTTCCCAACCACGTCTACAAACTCCAAAAGGTGCTCTATGGGCTTAAGCAAGCACCAAGAGCATGGTATAAGTGCCTTAAGGAATTCTTGCTCAAACAAGGCTTTGAAATAAGCAAAGCTGATCCTACCCTTTTCACTCGCAAAGTCAATAAAGATATATTTGTGTGCCAAATATATGTCGATGACATAATATTTGGTAGTACTAACCAAGAATTTTGTGAGGAATTTAGTAGGATCATGACCAAAAGATTTGAGATGTCTATGATGGGTGAATTGAAGTTCTTTCTTGGTTTTCAAATCAAGCAATTAAAGGATGGAACTTTCATTAGCCAAACTAAGTACACCCATGATATGTTAAAGAAGTTTGACATGGCGAATGCAAAGCCCATAAAAACTCCCATGCCAACCAATGGACATCTTGATCTTAATGAGGAAGGGAAAGCCATCGACCAAAAGGTATATCGCTCCATGATCGGCTCTCTACTCTATTTGTGTGCATCTAGGCCTGATATTATACTTAGTGTGTGCATGTGTGCTAGATTTCAAGCTAACCGAAAAGAGTGTCACTTAGTGGCTGTTAAGAGAATCTTGAGATATTTAGTACACACTCCTAACCTTGGCTTGTGGTATCCTAAGGGCTCCAAGTTTGATCTACTTGGGTATTCGGACTCCGATTACGCCGGTTGCAAAGTGGATCGAAAAAGCACTTCGGGGACATGTCAATTCCTTGGACGGTCCCTAGTGTCTTGGAGTTCTAAAAAGCAAAATTGTGTAGCCCTTTCCACCGCCGAGGCCGAGTATGTTGCAGCCGGTGCATGTTGTGCTCAACTACTTTGGATGAGGCAAACCCTTCATGATTTCGGATGTCGTTTTACCAAAATCCCATTATTGTGTGACAATGAAAGTGCCATAAAGCTTGCATACAATCCCGTAAGCCATTCAAGAACTAAGCACATAGACGTCCGACATCACTTCTTGAGAGACCACGAAGCCAAAGGAGATATCGAAATTCACCATGTGAGCACCGAAAAGCAACTAGCCGATATCTTCACTAAGCCTCTTGACGAGACAAGGTTTTGTGCTTTGCGTAGTGAGCTAAATATACTTTATTCTCGTAACGTGGTTTGAAATTTAGCACACCTTTGATTGATCAACTAGTATCTAGGCAAAAGGTTTGCAAAAAGGTTCATAATGTGGTTCAAAATGCTTTTTCAAAAGAGAACTTGCATTTTATGGTCATTACTTGTTCTTTTTTATCTGTTGCTGACCATAACATGTTAAGTGTGTTGTATCCCTCTTTCTTCCTTTCTCACTTTTTGGTGTTTGTTGCCAAAGGGGGAGAATGAGAGGAGGGTACAATTTTTTTCCTTGCCTTGAATGATTGTGTGCATACTTGTCATACGCATCACATATATTCTTGTGACACTATGTGCAGCACCCCACAGAAGCATGGATGTAGGGGGAGCCCCATCACATAACTTTATATGTGAAACGTGAATTTTGGCCTCTTATGCCATTTTGAGAATTCAATTCTCCATTCACATATTTAGGGGGAGTCTCTACACCCATGACTTCAAAATCTCAGTTATACTTTGAATATTTTTGTAAGCTCTAGTTGTGTTGTCATCAATCACCAAAAAGAGGGAGATTGTAAGTGCAATCAAGCCCTAGTGGGTTTTGGTGTTAATGGCCACACAATTAGAGGACTAATGAGATTTGTTGAGATGACAAGCAGGTAAAATAAGAATGAGGATAACACATGAGATGTGAGATGGAAAAAGCCCAATTTACCAAATGTGTTCGTCCATTGATGGAGTTGAACAAAAACATTCGGTAAATTATAGCGCCCCAAGTTTTCAATAGATGAACGGCGTTTCGACTCAAGTGGCTACAAAGTTTTTATCTCTTGTTGAGTTTTAGGAAACGCCGCACTATCAAGAGGGATGCAAATTAAGTTGGTAAGATGAGGATAGGGGTGCTCAAGTCAATTTACTTAATGCGCATGAGAGACACACTTGCACTCACAGGCACTCAGGAAATTTCTTCTCTGCCAGGGTGACCCGGTAGTACCAACCCTCAGGGCCGGTGGTACCGGCAGTGCCAGCCCTTCTCCTGAGTTTTGCGAGAAAATGAACTATCGGTAGTACTGGGCTCGGACCGGTGGTACCAGCCAGCACCAGTAGTACCGGTGTGAAACGCCGGTAGTACCGGCAGGCTAAATCTGCGCTGACTTTGGTTGCGGAGATTTGAACTGCCGGTGGTATCGGCCTTCCACCGGTGGTACCGGCAATGGTCGGTAGTACCGACAAAAGCCCGGTGGTACCGGTAGGCTTATTTCTCGCAAATCATAGAGACTTCTTACCGTTAGATCTGAGGTAGCCGGTGGTACCGGTGGTTGCCCAGGTAGTACCGGTAGTTGTTCAGGACCTTTGTATAAATAGCTCTTCCCTCATTTCTGACCGTTGGCTCTTCCATTCCTTCGAATCCACATCTGAGAAAACAGTCTCCAAGCTTTGACTCACCCACTCTCTCCCTCTTTGCTCCTAGGCTTCAACCCTTGAGAGATTCGAGCTAGAGAAGTGAGATTAGAGAGTTGGGAGCTTCGATTCGTGACTTGAGCACTTGGTTTCTTCGTCTTGCCGGTTGGTTTGCATTTGTTACTCTTGGGTTCTTGGAACCCTAGCCGGCTAGGCATTCTTTGTGGTTGCCCGTGTTGTTTCACTTGTGAGGGCACCCCGAAGTGTTTGTATTACCCTTTGATTCTTAGTGGAAATCTCTAGCTAACCTTCATGGTTACTTGAGGGAGGAGACCTAAGTGGTCGGACCTTCGTGGTCACCTCAACAACGAGGACGTAGGAACTCCTTAGTGGGGATTGCCGAACCTCGGGATAAATATCTTGTCTTGCTGTGGATGTAGCTTCGACTATCCTTGTTCTTGTGTTCTTCGTGTTCTTCCTCTCTACCCATTTTCATAGGTGAACAAGGGTCGATCTATGTTTTGGGGAAGAACCGAGTTGTCGACGAAAGCTGGTCGGCAGTCTACCTTGGGGTATACCCACGGAAGTAGTTTATCGGTAGACGGTGCGCAAACTACGAACTCGATGGTGACGCAAGACACGGACAAGCTTTTTATCCAGGTTCGGCCGCCGAGTTGGCGTAATACCTACGTCCTGCGTCTGGTTGTATTGATTTGTGTTGAGAGAATATGATGTCCTAGGGGGGTCCCTTGCCTCTCCTTATATAGTCCAGAGGGCAGGGTTACAGATTTGGAAACTAATCCTAGTCGGTTACAACTGCAATAGATGGTTCGATATCAATTCCTATTCTAACCGACTAGAATCTTGCTTGATCCTCACGTCTTGTTTCCTTGCACGGGACTCCAAGCCGTCGGGTCAAGCCTCGAGCACGTCTCGTAGTGGCCCAAGCCTCCTGGCCCAAGTCTGGCCGTAAGGGTATAGGGGTTTATACCCCCACAGCTAGTCCCCGAGCACCGTGTATTATGATGTAACACGCCGTCTTGAGCTTCTTCGATCAGTGAGGCTTGATGTTTTCAATAAGCAGGAAAGTCGCCCAAACAATTGCAACGGTATTTTGACCAACTCAAAAGACAGTTGATCAACATTGACATCGAAGAAGCAGGTTGTTCGAAGAATGCATGGTGCTCTAAACTAAAAAAGATTTCTTTCCTGGTGAAGTGTGCCCACTTTACTTTTTTGAAAAGTATAGTCTTACAAAAAAGCAAGCATATTCACCGCAAGGTGAAGTGTGCCCACTTAGTCCCCGAGCCTGGTAGTAGGTGACGTAGGCACGTGGTGCCAGGGTCAAAAGCAAAGTCTTTAAAGAAATTCTGAAACTGAGATGCATCGCCAGATGCATCGTACCGATGTAGTCCCCGAGCTTGCTGGGAGGCGAAGTATGAGCCTTGTAGCAAGGTCTAAAAAAAATTGAATTTACCATTCCATCTGCAATTGAATAGACTAATCGACCAGTCCCCGGGTGTACAATTGCATGATGACCAGTCCCCAAGCATCGAGCGCTCAGCGGTTGGTGCGATATATTGAAGGATGGAACTGATAGACTGGGCGACCAGTCCCCGAGCATCAAGTGCTCGGTGGTCGGTGCAGTCCTTGAAGGTCCGTGTCGATAAACTGGGCGACCAGTCCCCGAGCATCAAGTGCTCGGTGGTCGGTGCGGTCCTTGAAGGTCCGAGTCGATAAACTGGGCGACCAGTCCCCGAGCATCAAGTGCTCGGTGGTCGGTGCAGTCCTTGCATTGTTGACTCTCTGCCATATTTGTCTTCTTATTTTTGAAAAAATCTTTCCAGTTAAAGTTGACGTGACGAGACCATCTGATGGTGTGTCAGATGGCTGCATGAAAAGTTGCGCCTGGCAACTGTGCGGCCGCCCGTTGCACGGTTTGTGAAAAAGAAACCATCAATTGGTACGAAAACTCCGCCGCATTAATTGTCTATAATCATTGGAAACCGAAACGCCGCATCCGCCGCATGGTCCGCCCACTTGCTGAGAATACAGGAAGTGGGAGGGGTGGAGCTGCGGGTTATAAGAGCTTGGACAGTTCCACCTGTGTTGCTTACCCTGCCATTGCCATCAATCCTTCCTCTTTTCCCTCCTTCAATCTCCTTCATCTTCGTAGCCCGAGTCCCCTCCTCCAATGGCGAAGAGCGACTCCAAGAAGAGGGTCGAGCTGATGGCCAAGGAGTGGAAGAAATCCCGCAGCACCGCCAAGTCCCTTGGAGACCTCGTCGACATGGGACTTCTGCACAGCTCGGAGCTCGGCGGCTGGAGAGCGCCGGAAGGAGAGAGCTTCCCCGACCCTCGTGCCGGTGAGATTGTCATGTTCGAGGATTTTATTAAGAGGGGCTTTGGGGTTCCAGTTCATCCTTTTCTCTAAGGTCTTCTTCTGTATTATGAGATCGGGATTTGCAATCTGCACCCGAACTCAATTCTCCTTATCTCCACTTTTATCCATCTGTGCGAGGCCTATGTTGGCATAGAACCACACTTCGATCTTTTTCGTTATCTTTTCTGCTTGAGGAAGAAGGGAGCAGTTGGAGGCTCCAAGGTTGCAGGTGGAGTATACCTCAACCTTCGCGATGGAATGAAGAATCGCTACCTGCACTGTCCATGGAACACTTCCTTGACCGAATGCTATAAGAAGTGGTTCTACGTCAGGGAGGAACCGGGCAGCTCCACGTTTTGCGACGTGGGATACATTCCCGAGAAGAGGATGAGCTGGACCGACCGCCCGGATTTCGACGGTCAAGTGGCGGATCTCATGAAGCTGATCGACTGGTCGCGCCTGGACGGGCTTGGCGTGGTCGGCAACTTCATTTGTCGTCGGGTGATGCCCTGCCAGAAGAGGGTGCACTCAGCGTACGAGTATGCCGGAAGCGTGGACCCGACCAGGATGCGGCCGGAGATCTTAGAGAAGGCGGAGGTACAGCAACTGTTGAACGAGCTGTTCAACTTCTCGGACGGAGGCTTCATCCGTGGCAGTGATCGGGTGCAAGCTTTCAAGTTAGGACGACCGGCACCAAAGGTATGTTGCAGATTATTGTGTTTTAGCATTCGTATATCGTCTGTAGCTGACTCATCTTTGTTGCTTTTGCAGATCGGCAATGTCGACCGGTGCACAGTGTATGTATCACTGGCACCGGGGATGGAGAATCCTGCGGGAGAAAACCCGCCAGAAGACGATGCTGCTCGGTGTACTCATTATACCAGCAGTGAGGAGGAACAAGCCCGCCCCGTCCCGACCACCGAGGAGAGGGTAGCGGGGAAAAGGCCATTGCCGGCAGATCCCTTGCCGACACCGATGTTGCCGGTAGATCCACCGGCGGAGAGCAGCCAAGCGCCGAAGCGTCGTCGGCTCGTGCGGATCGTTGACGACGACGACGACGAGGAGGTTGCACCGTCACTAGTCCGACGGCCTCGGAACCGCCCAGATAATGCGCCGGCCGCTACTGATCGGGTGGCCGGCGACCCCCCTGCTCCGCAAGTTGTCGGGATGGGGGCGCAGGTGCCGACCGGCCGGGCAAGGAGGAGGTTCACCGCGACCCACCGTCGATCAGACCTGTAAGTGTTGGACTTACGTATTTTGGACTCCTCTCTGTTTTTTTTAAATTGCACTTTTGTTCCTGTAGTGCGGCGTCGGATGTCGACCCCGGCCAGGCTGCCAGGCAGGGGACGGGTGAGCCTGTCCGTGCTGCTGAAGACACGGCCCCCCAGAGCACAGAGCAGCCTACGGCTGCAGCCGCGCCTGGGAGCACCGAGGGGCTCCCGACCGCGGCACCGACTGCGACAAGCAGCCCGACCAGGGCTGAGGAGGCTCCCCCAGCTGGCTCCACGGAAGGGGAGGGAAGAGCCCCGACCCCTCCTCCTGCTGGGGGGAGTGGAGTCCCCACGCCGCCCCGAGCAGGAACCTCTTCGGCTGCAGGCTCCCCAGGTCTGGTCCGGGGGCCAGTAATGCCCGGGACCACCACCGGGGGTGACGCAGCGTAGGAGGAGGAAACCCGGGCGGCCTCCGATGACGAGGTGGAAGAGATTGAGGGTCGTCCCCGTGATGGCCGCCAACACGTGTATGTGTGGCGCCAACGCGGGGATCACTTTATCGGGCATGAGGAGCTCACCGAGACCGAGGAGGCCGCCAGGGTGGAGCGCGCGGCCAAGCGCCTTGTCGACGAAGTCAAGGTAAGCGACTTTTTGTACTGATGGACGTTCTGTGCATTGTCTTGCTTGATCGTCATATGTCTATTTTGCAGGGCGCGATGAAAACGGCGAAGTACCGGAAACGGTGCTTTGACCAGATAGAAGGCGTCGTGGCCGAGAACAAGGCTCTGGCCGCAGAGGTGGACCGGCTGCGATCGGAGGTTGGGGAGAATGTGGCCGAGATGAATGCCCAAGAGGAGCATCGTCTCGAGCTTACCCGTCACTTGGCCAACCAGTACCAGCAACGAGAAGGTTAGTCACGCGCTCCGAGCAGCTTCGTGTAGCTGTGCAGTTTGCTTTGCTGACCAGGTTGTCATTCACTTAGAACTGGAGGAGGAGGTGGCGCGCCTCCGACAGGAGAAGGAGCAGCTCAGCCAAGAGCTCGCTAATGCGCTGGAGTCCGGGCGCCGAGCAGGAGAGGAGTTGGGTCGGAAGGACCGCGAGTTATCTGGTAACACGCCCTGCCTCGCTATCTGTCGCTTGGCACCCCTTTGTTTTTAATATGCCGATAACGTCCTATTTTGCTTGCAGTGCTCAAGGTGAACGCCAAGAGGCACCTGGATGATCTGGTCAAGGACCGGGACTCTTGGAAGGTCAACTGTTGTAAGATCTGGAAAGGAGTATCCCCGGTCCTAGACCTGATCAGTCCCGAGCTCCCGGAGAGCCAGCCCCGCGCACCGAAGTTGACCCCAGTCGAGAAGGCGCAACGGGCGTGGGACTGGCTCCAGCAGTTCGTGAAGGACGCCGGGGAGTTTGCCGGCGCGCATGTCCGCAGCATGGTGCGCGCCCACTACCCCCTGGTCGACTTGAGCAGGCTGGAGAAGGGGTACCCCAAGGAGGTCGGCCCACAGGAGGCGGACGAGCTTCGGGGTGGTCTGCTGGACTTGTCGTCGACGGTGATCGGCGACATCAATTTGTGCGGAACGGCCACTCCCCCAGACCAGCCGAGTTCAGATAGGTCGGCCAGGGAGTTGTCGGGCGCGTCCGTTGCGGGAGATGGGTGGTCGACGCCTGCGGTCTCGACCAGCCAGGCGCCGGTGGCCCCGACCCCTTCGTCCGGGCAGCAGGGCCAGGCGGGTGATCAGCCCGAGCAGCTAGGCCAATAGAGTAGTCTGTAGGAATAGACTAGTGTCTGCCCGTGAGGGTATTTATTGTAAACTTTGTATGTAAAGTTTGTAATAAAGTTTGCTTTTTGTCATGACTGTCGTTTTGAGCGCTGTATAATTGTCTGAGTGACGTGTCACCGTATTCGACTTGATAGTCGCTAAGAGCATCCATTGCAGAAGTTTTGCCGAGTGCTGTGTGCGACAAGGTATAGGCAAAAAATAGAGAATTTTATTATTGACAATTATAAGATACTTACAAAGGAAAGTTATTAAAACTTTATGGATAGAAACGTCGCAGTTTGTCTATGTGCCAGGAGTTAGGCACTTGCGTTCCGTCTGGGTATGCCAATCTGTAGGACGTAGGTCGTGTGACCTCGGTCACCACGAAGGGTCCTTCCCAGGGAGTGGATAGCTTGTGCATTCCCTCCTGGCTTGTTTTCCATCGAAGTACCAGATCGCCGACCATGAAGGAACGGTCCTTGACGTTCCTGTTGTAGTATCGCCTGACTGCCGCGAGATATTTTGCTGTTCGGAGACAAGAATCCAAACGCTTTTCCTCCATGCAATTGATTTCGAGTTCTCTGGCGTTGTCGGCAGTCGCTTGGTCGAAGTGTTCGATTCTAGGAGATCCGAAGTGTATGTCAGACGGTAGGACCGCCTCTGAACCGTACACCATGAAGTAGGGAGACACCCCTGTGTTTCGACTGGTCTGAGTTCGGAGGCCCCAGACCACTGCCGGCAATTCTTTCATCCATCGACCGGGTGCTCTGTCGTTCTCGGTGTACAACCTTTTCTTTAGAGCGTCAACGATCATTCCGTTAGCACGTTCAACTTGACCGTTGGCACGTGGGTGTGCCACTGACACGTATTTTATGACTATGCCTCTGTCATCGCAGAAGTCCCAAAAAGTGGTGCCAGTAAACTGAGTGCCCAGGTCGGTGATTATGCTGCTTGGGATGCCGAATCTGTGTATGATTTGATTGAGGAACTCCACAGCCTTCTCGGAGGTTGCCTTGACCAGAGGCATGTATTCGATCCACTTGGAGAACTTGTCGATTAACACGAAAACAAACTTGAAATTGCCCGGGGCTGGTTTAAATGGCCCGATCATGTCAAGTCCCCAGCAAGCAAAAGGCCAAGATGACGGGATGGTTTGAATTTCATGAGCAGGTACGTGGGTCCTCTTGGCGAAAAACTGACATCCCTCGCAGTGTAGGACCAGTTTTTCTGCATCGTTCACCGCGGTTGGCCAATAAAAACCTGCTCGGAAGGCTTTTCCAACCAACGTTCTGGATGCAGCATGATTGCCGCAGGATCCAGCGTGTATGTCTTCTAAGAGCTTGATACCGTCATCTTGAGGTATGCACTTGAGCAGTACTTCGGAGCTTGCGTTTTTTCGCATGAGTTTACCGTCGACCAGGATGTAGTTCTTTGACCGTCGAATGAGGCGCTCATTCTCTGTTTTGTCCTGAAGGCCTGTCCCGTCCGATATATACTTGATGAATGGGGTACGCCAGTCACGCCCACCGGTTGTCGGAGTGGCGTCGTCTATGAGCATTGCCTCGGTGGGTTGCTTGTAGACCAGGGGGGAGCCTACGCTCGGCTCGTGGATGTCCTGGACGAAAATACCCCGCGAGATCTGGGCCCGAGATGATCCTAACTTCGACAACACATCTGCTGCTTGGTTCTTATCCCGGACCACGTGGATGTACTCTATGCCGTAGAAGTTGGTTTCCCATTTGCGAATTTCTTTGCAGTAGAGATCCATCTTCTCGTGGGTTGCGTCCCACTCCTTGTTGAGCTAGTTGATGACCAAAGCGAAGTTGCCATAGACATAGAGGCGCTTGACTCCCAGCTCAACGGCTAGTCTTATGCCATGCAAGCATGCTTCGTATTCGGCGACATTGTTTGATGCCGGAAAAAGGATCCGAAGGACGTAACGCAGTTTGTCCTTGTTAGGTGACACGAATAGTGTCCCAGCGCCGGCACCGTTAATGTTCAAGGACCCGTCAAAGAACATTGACCAGTGGTCTGAGACATCGGGAACGGGAGGCTCATTGAGATCCGTCCATTCAGCAATGAAATCGACCAGGGCCTGAGACTTGACCGTGGTGCGGCTCTGGAACTCCAAGGAAAATGGGCATAATTCCATCGCCCATTTCACGATTCCGTCGTTGGCATCTTTATTGTGCAGAATGTCCCCGAGGGGGAAACTGGTTGTTACCAGGACTCGATGGCCGTCGAAGTAATGCTTCGGCTTTCTTGATGTTATTAGAATGGCGTATATAAGCTTCTGTATTTGTGGGTATCTGGCCTTGGACTCGTTTAAGACCTCACTTATGAAGTAAACGGGTCTCTGGACCTTATAGGCATGACCTGGTTCATCCCGCTCGACCACTATTGCTGTGGAAACAACCCTGTCGGTCGCAGCAATGTAAAGAAGTAGGTCTTCACCGGGCTGGGGCGCTGTAAGGACAGGTGGTGAAGTGAGGAAGGACTTAAGCTGGTTGAATGCGGTGTCGGCTTCCTCTGTCCAAGAAAATTTTTCCGACGCTTTTAATAGTTTGAAGAAAGCGAGGCCTTTTTCTCCTAGCCTTGAGATGAAGCGACTGAGGGCGGCCATACATCCGGTTAGCTTTTGGATATCCTTTACGTTCTTTGGTGGTCGCATATCGAGTACCGCCTTTACTTTTGAAGGGTTTGGTCGTATGCCGTCGCGACTGACAACGTTGCCGAGCAGTAGACCGGAAGGAACGCCGAAAATGCACTTCTTGGGGTTGAGCTTCCACTTGTACCTATTGAGCGCCTTGAAAGTTCGGTCTAAGTTGTCGATTAGGGTGCTCGCGTCCCTTGTTTTTACGACCACGTCGTCCACATAGGCCTCGACGAGGTCATCACGAATCTCGTCGTGGAGGCATTGCTGGATGGCCCTTTGATAAGTGGCTCCGGCGTTTTTGAGTCCGAAAGACATGGTCGTGTAGCAGTATGCGCCGAAAGGTGTAATAAAAGACGTTTTGATCTGATCTTCTTCCTTTAGCGAAATCTGGTGATAACCAGAGTAGCAGTCTAGAAAAGAGAGGAGTTCGCATCTGGCCGTTGAGTCGACCACCTCGTCGATGCGAGGGAGACCAAAAGGATCTTTAGGACAGTGTTTATTGAGATCAGTGTAATCAACGCACATTCTCCATTCATTATTCTTTTTGCGTACAAGAACCGGATTGGCAAGCCAATCGGGGTGATACACTTCTTTTATGAATCCGGCTGCTAGAAGCCGTGTGATTTCTGTCCTAATAGCCTCCTTTTTGTCACAAGCGAACCGTCACAGCTTTTGCTTGATTGGTCTTGCGGTCTTCGAGACATTTAAGGAGTGCTCGATCAGGTTTCGTGGGACGCCGGGCATGTCTGCGGGTTTCCATGCGAAAACGCTTACGTTGTCCCTTAGAAACCTGATGAGCGCGTCTTCCTATTTTGGATCCAGGTTGGCCCCGATGAGGGCCGTCTTCTCGGGGCTGCCATCGACCAGTTGTACTTCTTTGTGCTCCTTGGATTTTGAGTTCTTCCTGGCTGTCTCCTGCTCAGGTAATCAGAGCTGGTCGGGAAGCAGCTGCGCGGCTTGAGTTGCTGTTTCTTCCCTGCGGATTGAGAGGTCGATTGCTTCGGTGATCTTGAAGCTCTCCTCTTCGCAGGTATACGCAGTGTAAATATTGCCTCTGATGGTTAGGACACCCTTCTCCGTTGGCATCTTAAGGACCAGGTATGAGTAGTGCGGGACTGCCATGAACTTTGTCAGCGATGGTCGGCCCAGTATAGCGTGATAGGTCCCATCGAAATCAGCGACCACGAAGTTGATGAACTCCGTCCGGAAGTGGTCGGGTGTGCCGAATTGGACAGGCAATGTTATCTGTCCGAGAGGCACTGAACTTTGACCCGGCAAAACCCCCCAGAATTGGGCGTCGTAAGGTTTTAGTTGTGCAGGAGATATCTTGAGGGCGGACAGGCTGTTGCGGAAGAGGATGTCAATGGAGCTTCCCCCGTCCACGAGCACGCGCTCGAATCTGATGTTGTTGATGCAAGGGTCCAGAATCAGGGGGAAACGACCCGGCTCTGGGATAGCGGCCCACTGGTCCTTCCTGCTGAACGAGATCTCCCTGTGGGACCACGGGGGAAATTTTGGGTCTGCGATCAGCCCGTCCGTGCTGTCTATGTTGAGGCAGGCTCTCTTTAACAGCTTTCTTTCTCGCTTAGATTCAATGGAGACCTTGCCCCCGAAGATGGAGTGGACAACGTCAGTGGGGCTGACGTACTGGTGTCGGGGGTCCCTATCTTGGTCCTCGTCCTCATCTTCGTGGTCGTGCCCGTCTCGCTTGTTGTTTTTCTTGGCGGAGTCGTCTTGGGCGGCCCGCCGTGTATAGATGCTTTTGAGGACGCGGCACTCTTCCATGGTATGATTAGACTTTGGGTGCAGTTGGCACGGTCCCTTCAACGTTTTGTTGTAGTCTTCTTGGTAGTCCCGTCGTCCGTTGGGACGCTTGATCGTGTTTACTTCGTGGTCGTAGTCGCGAGGGCGCTTTCCTCTGAAATCGTCGCGGTTGTCGCGCCGCCGATCCCAACCCTCTCGGTGATCGCGGTTGTCGGAGCGGCGGTGGTTTCTGTTGTCGTAGCGACCACGACCGTCATCTCGCCGGGGAGGCTGGTCGGGACCTCTCGCATCGTCTCGGATTAGTTTTTCTGTGTCGTTGGCATCGGCGTAATTTTTGGCCGTGGCGAGGAGCTCCGCTACCGTTGTTGGACGTTTACGCAACAGCTTGTTCCTCAGCGCTTCGTGGAAACGTAGGCCCTTGATGAAGGCAGAGATGGCCTCGTCGTGGGAAATCTTTGGGATCTTAAGGCGCATATCCGAGAATCGTCGGATGTAATCGCGCAGAGGTTCATTCTTCCTGTCCCTTATTCTTTCGAGGTCATACTTGTTTCCAGGCTGCTCGCATGTGGCGATGAAGTTGTCGATGAAAGCTTGGCGTAATTCTTCCCAAGAGTCAAAGGAGTCCTCGGGCAAGCCAAGAAGCCACTGATGACCGGCCTGGTCGAGGACTATGGGGAAGTAGTTGGCCATGACGTGCTCATCTCCTGCTGCCGATCGGACGGCGATTTCGTAGAGAGTGATCCAGTTCTCTGGATTTTCCTTGCTGTCTTATTTTTTGAGTTTTTCAAGTTTGAAATTGCGGGGCCACACGACCTGGCGAAGGTGTGAGGAGAACTGTCTTAGGCCCGGGGGGCCATGCGTTGCGTCGTACTCGATACGGCGCAGGTTTTCGTGGACTGCCCTCTCTGTAGCGCGCCTGATGATGCGGTCCCGGGCATCCTTGGGTCGGATGTTGTGCCGGAGATCCCTGTGCTGGTTGACTTCTTGACCGCGTCTGCGGTTCTGCTCGTGGTGGCCGTCAGCATCCCGACCACCGTCGTCACGTCGTGAATCTTTTCGACGATTGTCGGGAGAGCGGCTATGACGACGCCTGCTGGGGGGCGGCGAGGTCCGACTGCGATTAGTCTGGTCGGAGGTGACTTCCGTATAAGAGATGTCCTGGACTCTCTTGAGTAGAGTGGCTGTCTGTCCCATTGCGGCGATCAGGTGTGCTCGGATGCTGGTCCGGACTCCCTGGCACTCGGGGGTATCAGGGAGCCGATCTAGGTTAGCCATGGCGACAGCCACGTTAGCGCTTGGCGTTTTGTAGACTGGCTGGTCCCCGACCATGTCAAAGGCATCGTTGAGATTATGTGGTGGAATTTGTTGTTGTTGCTCGTCTGTGCGTCGTCGGGCGCGATCGGCGTTGCGCTGTTCGCGGAGTTGCCTCTGCTCATCCGTTTCTCCATCAACGACCGGTTCGTCGGCGCTGACATTGAACACAATATCTCCTCGCCGGGGGGGGGGGAATACCGGGAAACGAGGGAAACCCGGAGGGTGTGAAGGAAAATCCAGGTCGTAGTCCTCGTCTTCGGTGTTTATAACCTCGGTGGGGACGGAACCGATGCTTGAGTTGGTGCTGGAAACCTGGCCGTCCCGCAGTTCCCGGATTGTCACCATGTTGACGTAGTGACGACCGCTCCTTTTCGGCGACCAACCCGCCTTGCTAAAAGCGGATCGGGTGTGCTGCGAGTAAACAGAGGCCGAGTTATTCAGGCCGCAAGGATAATCTTCCTTCTTGAGCTTGACGAATCGTCCTGAGGGTGTTGAGGTTATCGTCAGAGACGTTCCCAGCCGTTCGTGTGTGGCGACACGAGTTGGCCGGCGGGATTTGAAAAAATCAACTGGAGCAGCTTGGTCGGGCCGACGCAGAACTCCGTCTACTAGTTGGGAGACTTCGAGAAGCTTGGAGTCAGCGCGATCAAGCGCTTGGAGAAGATCCGAGCAGTCGATCTTCTTTCGCTTGTAGAGCGGGAATGGTGGTCGGGCGCTCGGTGCCGCCTCGCGAGTGGTCGGAGACGTCGCGATCTCAGATCGGATCTGAGTTTCTTTCGAGGCCGTGGCCGTGAGGCCACCGCTACGCGTCGTCCACGTGATCTGGCTGACGGTGAACGTGAGGCCTTCAGGCACGGTGGCGGAAGCTGGGATCGTGACCATCTTGTTCGCCGGAGAAGTTGCACGCACACCCCCTACCTGGCGCGCCACTGTCGACAAAAGCTGGTCGGCAGTCTACCTTGGGGTATACCCACGGTAGTAGTTTATCGGTAGACGGTGCGCAAACTACGAACTCGATGGTGACGCAAGACACGGACAAGCTTTTTATCCAGGTTTGGCCGCCGAGTTGGTGTAATACCTACGTCCTGCGTCTGGTTGTATTGATTTGTGTTGAGAGAATATGATGTCCTAGGGGGGTCCCTTGCCTCTCCTTATATAGTCCAGAGGGCAGGGTTACAGATCTGGAAACTAATCCTAGTCGGTTACAACTGCAATAGATGGTTCGATATCAATTCCTATTCTAACCGACTAGAATCTTGCTTGATCCTCACGTCTTGTTTCCTTGCACGGGACTCCAAGCCGTCGGGTCAAGCCTCGAGCACGTCTCGTAGTGGCCCAAGCCTCCTGGCCCAAGTCTGGCCGTAAGGGTATAGGGGTTTATACCCCCACACGAGTTAAGGGAACTTCAACATCATCCTCAACTACATCTAGGAGAGTGGGGTAACTCCCAGATCTGAAATCAAAACTCATTATACTCTGATTTCATAGCTCTCTTAGTAGGTCGGTAGTACCAGCAGTTTGTGTCGGTAGTACCGGCTGTCTTACACCAGTAGTACCGGCCCAAACTGTCGGTGGTACCGACAGGCATTTAACTTATGCAACTTGAGTTTTTGAGTTTCAGGTTTTTTAGATACGCCTATTCACCCCCCTCTAGGCTACCAAGGATCCGTACAGACACACTCGATAGAACTCCTAGATGATGTCTGTCATATGGAATCTTGCTTCGCTCCATTTGGAGATAGTGTTAGTTTTGGTGCAAGATAGGTGCACGGTTGGCACCTAATGGACCATAAGAAACCATTTTGGAGGCACCTGGTGGTACTCCTTGGTGAAGAGGCTCAAGTGAAAGCTTGGTTCAGTCTGTTTAGAGATAGTTCTAATCTTGATGCAAGATAGGCGTACGGTTTGCATGGAACGTACCATATACTCAGAAATCAATTTGGACACACCCGATGGAACTGCTAGATGTACCTGATGGAACTAATAGATGAAGTGTGTCATATGGAATCTCAGTTCAGTCTAGTTGGAGATAGTATTAGTTTTGGTGCAAGATAGGTGTGTTGTTTGTTCCCAGAGCACCGTAGGCTCAGAAACTGTTGTAGAAGTTTCTGATGGTACTCCTAGGTGAAGAGGCTCAAATGAAAGCTCGGTTTTGTCTATTTGGAGATAGTGCTAATCTTGAAGCAAGATAGGTGTATGGTTTGCATGGAACGTACCATATTCTCAGAAATCAATTTGGATGTACCTGATATAACTCCTAGATTATGTGTGTCATATGGAATCTCGCTTCGGTCCGTTTGAAGTCAGCGTTAGTTTAGGTGCAAGATTGATGCACGGTTTACACATAATGCTCCATAAGCTCAGAAACCATTATGGAAGCACCCAATAATACTCCTAGGTGAAGAGGCTCAAGTTGAAGCTCAGTTGGATCTATTTGGAGATAGTGCTAATCTTGATGCAAGATAGGTGCATGGCTTGCATGGAACATACAATATGCTTAGAAATCCATTTGTACACACCCAATAGAACTCCTAGATGACATGTGTCATATCGAATCACGCTTCGGTCTATTTGGAGGTAGTTTGTTTTGGTGCAAGATAGGTACACGGTTTGCGCCTAATGCATCATAGGCTAAGAAACCATTTTGGATGCACCCGATGATATTCCTAGGTAAAGGGGCTCAAGTGGAAGCTCAGTTTGGTTTGTTTGGATTTAGTGCTAATCTTGATGCAAGATAGGTGCCCGAATTGCATGGAACGTACCATATGCTTAGAAATCTATTTGGAAGCGCCCTATAGAACTCCTAGGTGATGTGTGTCATATAGAATCTCACTTCGGTCTCTTTGGAGATAGTGTTAGTTTTGGTACAAGATAGGTGCACGGTTTGTGCCTAATCCACCATAGGCTAAGAAACCATTTTCGACGCACGCGATGGTACTCCTAGGTAAAGGGGCTCAAGTGGAAGCTTGGTTTGGAGATAGTGCTAATCTTGATGCAAGATAGGTGCACGGTTTGCATAGAACATACCATATGCTCAAAAATCAATTTGGATGCACCTGATAGAACTCGTAGATAATGTGTGTCATATGGAAGCTCGCTTTGGTCTGTTCGGGGACAATGTTAGTTTCGGTGCAAGATAGGTGCACGGTTTGCGCCTAATGCACCATAGGCTCAGAAACCATTGTGGAAGCACCCAATGATACTCCTAGGTGAAGAGGCTAAAGTGGAAGCTTGGTTCGGTCTGCTTGGACATAGTGTTAATCTTAATGTAAGATAGGTGCATGGTTTGCGTGGAACGTACCATATGCTCAAAAATCAGATTGGACGCACCAAATGGAACTCTTAGATGATGTGTCTCATATGGAGTCTCGCTTTGATCTATTTAGAGACAATGTTAGTTTCAGCGGAAGATAGGTGCACGGTTTGCGCCTAATGCACCATAGGGTCAAACATCATTGTGGAAGCACCCGATGGTACTCCTAGGTGAAGAGGCTCAAGTGAAAGCTCGGTTTGGTCTGTTTTGAGACAGTGCTAATCTTGAGGCAAGATACGTGCATGGTTTGCGTGGAACATACCATATGATCGGAAATCAATTTGGACACACCTGATAGAACTCCTAGATGATGTGTGTCATATGGAATCTTGCTTTGGTCCATTTGGATATAGTGTTAGTTTTGATGTAAGATAGGTGCATGGTTTGCACCTAATGCACCATAATCTAAGAAACCATTTTGGACGCACCCAATGGTACTCCTTGGTGAAGAGGCTCAAGTGGAAGCTTGGTTTGATCTGTTTGGAGATAGTTCTAATCTTGATGCAAGATAGGCACATGGTTTGCATGGAACATACTTAGAAATCAATTTAGACACACCCGACGGAACTGCTAGAAACCCCAATACCCTTACGGCTAGACTTGGACCGGGAGACTTGGTCCATCACGAGGAAGACTCGGGGCTTGATCCAACTGCCTCGAGTCTCGCGAAAGGAAACAAGACGTGGATACCAAGCTGGATTCCAGTCGGTTAGAATAGGAATTGATATCATGGTATCTATGGCAATTGTAATTGACTAGGATTAGTTTCCAGATCTGTAACGCTGCCCTCTGGACTATATAAAGAGAGGCAAGGGACCCCCCATAGACATCTCATCTCAACTCAACTCAATCTAATACAATCAGACGTAGGACGTAGGTATTACGCCCACACAGCGGCCGAACCTAGATAAAAACCTTGTCCGCATCTTGCGTCACCATCGAGTTCGTAGCTTGCGCACCTGTCTGCCGATAAACAACTACCGTGAGTATACCCCAAGGTAGACTGCCGACTAGCTTTCGTCGACAGTGGCGCGCTAGATAGGGGTTGTGCGTACAGCTTCCCAGACGAACAAGATGGTCATCATCCTAGTTTCCGCGGCCGTGGTTGAAGGTCTCACGTTCACTGTCGGGCAGATCACTTGGACAACTCACGGTGGTGGCCTTATGACCACGGGTCCGAAAGAAACCCAGATCTAATCTGGGACAGTAGAGGCGTCGGCTCCGATCACGCCGGCTCCGAGGACCCGACCTCCGCTCCTCGCTACAGGGCAAAGCGAGTCGACAACTCGGATCTTCTTCAAGCCCTCGATCGCGCCGACCGCAAACTTCTCGAAGCCTCCAACCTGGTGGATTCGATTTCACGCAAGCCCGATCAGGCGACAACATCAAATTTTTTCGAATCCCGTCGACCAACTCGTGTCTCCACGCACGAACAACTAGAGACGTCCCTGACAATAACATCGACCACCGCGGGACGGGCTGTCAAGTTCAGGACAGTCTCACCAGACCAAAACTTCCCTCACGGTCTGAACAACGCGGCTGATCAGTTTTTGCGGCATACCAATTCTCTATTCGGGAAGATGGGATTGTCGCCAGGGCAATTCAGTGGGTCAACTCATCACTTTGTGTTGGGTACCATAAAAAGGGATACCCAAATCAGAATAATAAAAATCGCAAAAGACAAAGCAAACCATCCGCAATCACCAGGGCGCGGGCCTCGGCTCGTCTGACTCCTCGGCCTCGGGCCCAAAACACGGCTCGCCCGACTCCTTTTGGCCTCGGGCGCAAGTTCCGCCTCGCCCGACCCCTCTAGGGCTCGGGCGCCGACACCGCCTCGCCCGCCCCTCTGGGCCTCGGACGCGAGTCACGTCTCGCCCGACCCCTCTAGGGCTCGGGCGCCGACACCGCCTCGCCCGACCCCTCTGGGCCTCGGACGCGAGTTCCGTCTCGCCCGACCCCTCTAGGGCTCGGGCGCCGACGCCGCTTCGCCAGATCCCCCGTCACAGGGCAAGGCTTCCAACGCACGGCGCCCGTACCCACGATGGGACAGGCGCAGTGACTCCCATATCGCAGCAGGGCATGGCGGCGACTATTCCAACCACCCCGATCACTGTAACCTTAACTCTTTCACTGTGTGACCTCACCTCTTTCACTGTGGTGTACCGCCTCACAGTAAAAGAGGAATGGGAGAGATTAACCAGTGTCACTGTTTGCTGTCTTTTCCCACTATTACAGGACAGGCTGCAATATCACCGATCCGACCCCCACGACTCCAACAGGGCTCGGTAACCCTCCACAGGAGCAACCATGCTGTCAGCCATGCCTCAAGGACGATATGGGCAAGCTTCTACGGGGTCGGGACTGTGGCTTCACCATTCAGTAGAGGAAATCTCCAATCACACATGTAAATACCTGTCTCCCCTTAAGACAATAAAAGGGGAGCCCGGGCTCACAACCAAGATACGACCATCCACACAACACACAAACACCACACTCCAAGCGAGTTCACTCACAGAGTAGCAACCAGCGCTCTGTCCACCACATAAAGCCGAGACCTGGGACTTAGCCCTCTCTCGCAACCTGCTTGTACACCCCTACTACAAGCACCTTTGGGTGCAAGGCAATACAGACCCCCGATCTCACTGGACATAGGGCATCCTTAGCCCGAACCAGTATAAATTCTCTGTGTTCCACTTGCATCACCATCCGGGTTTAGGTGGTCACGCATACTTATACTCGTTTGTGTCTAGACGACGAGTCTAGACGCCGATAGTTGGCACGCCAGGTAGGGGCCTTTTGCGTGGCATTCATCTTTCCCTACTGGGGAAAGCCTGGATGGCAGACGGATTCCACCCACTCAGCCTTGGCACCATCATGCTGTTTGGGAGTTTGGAGTTCATGTCGCTTGGCTCCGGCTATGACATGGTCCTCCTCCCACCACGTGGTGACGCCGAGCCTCGCCCCGAGCCGATCCTGCCACAACCAGTGCGTGGGAGGTGCTCAGGGCACCATGCAGGGGGCGCCCAGCGGGGGCGTCAGAGGTCTAGGATCTCTGACCCTACCACAGAGGCAAGGGTCCGTCTGGCCCTCCCCCCGCATATTCCTCACCAGATCGCCCACTCTTCTGGCCCGACAGGCGCTAGAGGAAGGGCCTGTGGAGTGTCGAGCTCCACACCACGGATCAACAGGGGATCATCGCGACCTCTTGTCCCGCCCCGGTCAAAGGGCAAAGCGCGGCTCCCGCCCCCTCCTCAGAAGAGGGACCAGGGGGCCTCGACTTCTCATCACCCTGCATCCACAGATGGAGGAAAGGCAGCGGCACCTCCCGAGCTCCCTTTGGGACTCTAGAGCACAGTCACCACTTACGCCTCTTCCGTGAGCACTTCATTAAGTGCGTACGCGGATCTTCCAGGGCACCACCTGAGGTCTACCATGGACCTTATCGCTACCCCGCCCGTCTCATCGTACCCTGAGGATCGAACCTCAGGCGACGATGAGTGGGCTGGCGCTGACTTTTCTAGTTGTGGCGACCCGGAAACCTTCATGCACTTTCTGGAGCCCAGCAACTACTGCCTCGGCTACTCCGACGACGACGACGATTATGATCCGTCACGAGAGTGCTTCAACCTCGAGGTCGGAGGAGCGCCCCCCAACGCCCAAGGGGTTGCAGGACCCTCTAGGCAGCGGAACGCCACTCCACCTCCCAACACAACTCCTGGGATCCATCCTGGAGCCCGCGGGGCAGCATCAGCCCCCACAGGAGGACAGTGCCCTGACCTCGAGCAGCTCAACGAGCTGGAGGCCAGGCTCGAAGAAGAGCGCGTATGCCTCCGCCAACTCCGCGAGACCTGGTCCAAGACCAGTCCGCTCGCGGGGACGGGGGCGAGGCTAGACGCCGCGGCCGGGATGTCAACCGCCGCATCATCGAGGACGAAGGGGGTGACAACCCCCCAGTCTTCAGCATGGCCAGCCAGAACGTGATGGCTGCCGCACTCCTCCTCAGAGCGATGCCCGAGCCATCGACCCCTAAGGGGAGAAGGGTGCGCTAGGGGCTACGTGGCCTCCTGGAGCAAGCTGTGGTGCAGAACGCAGAAAGTTCTGCATTGCAGTCCCACGGTACGAGGCGCCAAGGGGATCGACCCCTCCTAACAGGGCACCAACCGTGCAGGGTCCGCCGCCCCCTAACCCGCAAGGGGGCGACAGGGCCCCATCTGTCCACGAACGCGTCGGGGCCAACGCGCACGCCCGAGCTACCCTTAAGGCCAGACGACGTGACAGGGACGAGGCCGAGTCTCGGCGCTCTTGACCACGCCGAGGCGGGAGGTACGACCCCGACCAGGACCGCAGCACATCGCCCGAGCCTCCGGGCCCCCGCGTCTTCAGCGAGGCCATTCGCAGGGCCAAGTTTCCGGCATGATTCCGACAGCCCGCTAACCTCACTAAGTACTCTGGGGAAACCAACCCTAAACTCTGGCTAGCGGACTACCGCCTAGCATGTTAGCTGGGCGGGGTGGACGATGACTTGCTCATCATCCGCAACCTGCCACTCCACCTAGCCAATACGGCCAGAGCGTGGCTCGAGCACCTCCCTGAGCGCATGATCCATGACTGGGCTGACCTGGTCAAGGTCTTCGTCGGAAATTTCCAGGGAACATACGTGCGCCCTAGGAACTCCTGGGACCTCAGGAGCTGCCGGCAGAAGCCTGATGAGTCCCTCCGAGACTTCATCCGGTGATTCTCCAAGCAGTGCACCGAGCTCCCCAACGTCACGGACTCCGACATCATCGGAGCCTTCATCTCCGGTACCACCTGCAAAGAGCTGGTACATGAGCTCAGTCGCAAGACCCCCACGAGCACCAGCCAGCTGCTCGACATCGCCACCAACTTTGCCTCAGGCAAAGAGGCAGTTGGTGCCATTTTCTCCGACGGCACGGGCAAGGGGTAACAAAAAGGCCGAGGCCACCGAGGCCTTGGGCTCACGCAACCCCAAGAAAAAGAAGAAGGGTCGCAAAGGGAAGTAGGGTCAGTCGGACGACAACCTAGTCGCCGTGGCACATGGCAAGAACACCAAGCGGGCTCCTGCTGGCCCCGGTCTCTTCGACGAGATGTTGAAGAAGTCGTGCCCCTATCACAGGGGACCAACCAAACACACCCTTGAGGAGTGCACTGTCCTACATCGGTATTACACCGACATCATAGTCAAGGAGGGCGCTGAAGAGCCCCCAAAGGACGACGACCCTCAGGGGTAAGGCTTCCCCAAGGTCAAGAACTGCCTCTTGATCATTGGGGGTCGTGCGGCTCGCCTCACCACGAGTCAAAGGAAGTGCGAACTCTGAGAAGTTTGCGCAATCAGCACAGCTGCGTCCTCGTACCTCAAGTGGTCCGAGAGCGCGATCACGTTCGATCGGCAGGATCACCCGGACCGGATCCCCAACCCCGGGAGCTATCCGCTGATCGTCGACCCCATCATCGCTGAGACTCATGTCACCAAGGTGTTCATGGACGGAGGCAGCGGCCTCAACATTCTTTACGTCGAGACTTTGGCCCTCATGGGGATCAGCAAGTCTCAGCTGAGGAATGACACATCACCATTCCACGGAGTGGTGCCGAGACATCGCGCCCATCCCCTCGGGCAGTTCGATCTGCCTGTCTGCTTTGGGACTCCCGACAACTTCAAACGGGAGGTTCTCACCTTCGATGTGGTCGGGCTCCCAGGAACCTACCACGCAATCCTGGGGCGACGATGCTACGCCAAGTTCATGGCCGTCCCCAACTACACCTACCTCAAGCTCAAGATGCCGGGGCCAAACGGCATCATCACCGTCAGCACGACCAGCCAGCACGCCTACCAGTGCGATGTCGAGTGCATCGAGCAGGCCGAGGCTCCAGCTGAGTCTCTGTCTATCCTCAGTAGCCTCGGCGACGGTGACCAGGACATCCCCGACCCCAAGCGTCATGTCGAGAGCTTCGAGCCGGCGGAGGAGACCAAGCTTGTCTTCCTCGACCCTAGGACCTCTGAGGGCAGGGCGTTGAGGATCAGCTCGAGCCCCGACCCCAAATAGGAAGCAGTGCTCGTCGACTTTCTCCACGCAAATGCAGACATATTTGTGTGGAGTCCCTCGGACATGCCTGGCATACCGAGGGAAGTCGCCGAGCACTCCTTGGACATCCGAGCCGGCTCTAAGCCCATGAAGTAGCGTCTGCGCCGATTCGATGAGGAGAAGCGCCGGGCCATCGAGGAGGAGATCCACAAGTTGTTGGCGGCTGGATTCATTAAGGAGGTATTCCATCCCGAGTGGTTAGCTAACCCTGTACTAGTTAAAAAGAAAAATGGGAAGTGGAGGATGTGTGTAGACTATACTAGTTTAAATAAAACATGTCCTAAGAATCCCTTTCCATTACCTCGTATCGATCAAATAGTTGACTCCACTGCGGGATGTGAAATTTTATCTTTTCTTGATGCTTATTCTGGCTACCACCAAATCAAGATGAAAGAGTCCGACCAGCTCACGACTTCTTTCATCACCCCTTTCGGAATGTTTTGCTACGTAACCATGCCTTTCGGCCTTAAGAACGCGGGGGCTACATACCAGCGATGTATGCTCCAGGTCTTCGGGGACCTCGTAGGCAAAACGGTAGAAGCTTACATAGACGACATTGTTGTCAAATCCAGGACGGCAAGCGGCCTAGTGCCCGACCTGGATGAAACATTCCGATGCCTCAGGGCTAAAGGGATCAGACTCAACCCCGAAAAATGCGTTTTTGGGGTCCCCCGAGGCATGCTCCTAGGATTCATTGTGTCTGAGTGAGGGATCGAGGCCAGTCCTGAAAATGTCTTGGCCATCGCGAACATGGGCCCAATCCGTAACCTAAAGGGAGTGCAGAGAGTTATGGGATGCCTGGCCTCCCTCAGTCATTTCATCTCCCGTCTCGGGGAGAAGGGACTACCTTTGTATAGGTTACTTAGAAAATCCGAGCACTTTTCCTGGACCCCCGAGGCCCAGGAAGCCCTTGACAAGCTCAAGGCTCTGCTCACTAACCCTCCCATTTTGGTACCCCCCGCCGAGGGGGAACCATTGCTCCTTTACGTCGCGGCCACCGATCAGGTGGCCAGCGCAGCTATCGTGGTCGAAAGAAAGGAAGAAGGGCATGCCCTACCAGTCCAAAGGCCGGTGTACTTCATCAGTGAGGTACTATCCGACACAAAGACCCCATACCCCCAAATCCAAAAACTACTCTATGTGGTAGTCTTAGCCCGACGCAAACTTTGCCATTACTTTGAGTCTCATCCAGTCTCGGTAGTGTCATCTTTCCCTCTGGGGGAAGCGATCCAGAACCGAGAGGCTAATGGTAGAATTACTAAGTGGGCTATTGAGCTTATGGGTGACAGGATCACCTATGAGCCTCGGAAAGCTATAAAATCCCAAGTTCTAGCGGATTTTGTAGCAGAGTGGACGGGAACTCAACTCCCCCCACCTCAGATCCAACACGAGTGCTGGACCTTGTACTTCGACGGGTCCTTGATGAAAACCGGAGCCGGCGCTGGCCTCGTCTTCGTCTCCCCCCTCGGGGTAAGGATGCGTTATGCAATCTGACTCCACTTCCCCGCCTCAAACAACACGGCAGAGTACAAGGCCCTTGTTAATGGTCTCCATATCGCGATCGAGCTTAGGATCAAGCGGCTTGACATCCGAGGCGACTCCAGACTCATCATCGACCAGGTCATGAAAGAGTCCAGCTGCCACGACCCCAAGATGGACGCGTAGTGCAAATCAGTCCGGCGCCTGGAGGAAAAGTATGACGGCCTCGAACTTAACCACGTGTTAAGGAAATACAATGAGGCCACCAATGCGCTTGTCAAAATGGCATCTGAGCGGGCCACGATCCCCTCGGACGTCTTTGTCAGCGACCTCTATAAGCCTTCCGTCGACTACAAAGACGACGGGGGCTCGGATCAAACCCCAGGCGACTCGGGCCCCTACCCCAAGATCTCCACGACTCAGGAGCAGGAGGCCATGGACATCGAGTCCGAACCCCCTGCACCAGATGACTCACCAGACTGGCGCTACCCCTTGCTACAACGCCTCGTCGACGGCACTCTGCCCTCAGACCAGGCTGAGGCACGACGTGTGGCTCGTCGCGCCAAGACTTTCCTCCTTCTCGGCAGAGAGATGTACAAGCGCAGCCCCTCAGGCATTCTCATGCGCTGCATCTCACGTCAGGAGGGAATCAAGCTCCTGGAGGATATACACTCGGGGGCTTGTGGCCACCACGCCGCGCCTCGGACGCTAGTAGGAAACGCCTTCCGACAAGGTTTCTACTGGCCCACCACCGTGGCCAGTGCCACGGAGATCGTGCGGACCTATGAGGGATGCCAGTTATACGCTCAGTAGATTCATCTCCCCACTCAGGCTCTGCAGACGATCCCCATCACCTGGCCCTTTGCTGTCTGGGGCCTCGACCTTGTCGGGCCTCTTCAAAAGGCGCCCGGGGGCTTCACCCACTTGCTTGTCGCAATCGACAAGTTCTCCAAGTGGATTGAGGTCTGACCCATCACCAGGATCAAAGCCAAACAAGTAGTGCTGTTCTTCACGGATATCATCCACCGATTTGGAGAGCCCAACTCCATAATCACCGATAACGGCACACAGTTCACCGGGCGGAAATTCCTGGAGTTCTGTGACAGACACCACATACGTGTGGACTGGGCAGCGGTTGCTCACCCAAAGACCAACGGTCAGGTGGAACGTGCCAATGGCATGATCCTCTAGGGTCTGAAGCCCAGGATCTTCAATCGGTTGGACAAGTTCGGAAAAAGGTGGCTCAAAGTGCTGCCGGCCGTGATCTGGAGTCTAAGGACTTCTCGAAGCCGAGCCACAGGCTTCACCCCGTTCTTCATGGTCTATGGGTCAGAAGCCGTTCTCCCCTCGGATCTAGAGTATGGGTCTCCAAGGGTACAAGCCTACGACGAAAATAGCTGCAAGACGTTCCAAGAAGACAAACTAGACCAGCTGGATGAAGCCAGAGACGTAGCCCTCCTACACTCTGCCAAGTACCAGCAGGCCCTCCGCCGATACCACGTGCGACGAGTCCGAGGCCGAGCCTTTCAAGTCGGCGACTTGGTGCTGAGGCTCAGGCAAAGCAACAAGGGTCGTCACAAGCTCATGCCCCCCTGGGAAGGACCCTTCGTCATTGTCGAGGTCCTCCGACCCGGCACTTACAAGCTCGCCAACGAAGTAGGGGAGGGTCTTCAAGAACGCGTGGAACATAGAATAGCTACGTCGCTTCTACCCTTAGAACTTTGTAAAAACATCCATTTGTTCATCATCTCGAAAGAATAAATGAAAGTTCAAAATTATATGGTCGTTTCTTTTAGAGAGTAAGCCTCGGATCTGCCTTGCAGAGTCCGAGCCTCCCTCGGGGGCTACACGGGGGGAACCCCCTATGGCAACTCCGAGTCTTTTTTCCTTTTTTCGCACAAGTCAAAACACCCCGACCTAGTGTATTTCTTTTGTTTCCTAAAGGAATTTAAGAAACCACAGAACCACCCCCTAAACCTTAAGGCATGAACCCGAGGAAAGATCCACGCCCACGGGCAAGGACGACCTCTACTCACCCTCTAGGATTAGGGGATGGATGTGGACTTCTAAAATTACTAAGGAAAAGGAAAGGACTTGGGCTCGGACGCTCTGACTAGCACAGACCCTATGTAGCTCACCTAACCCCGCGCTGCCGAGGTCGGGTCGGCATAGGGAAAAAGTGACAACAAGAAATATAAAGGAAATCTTAAAAGGAACAATCATATAAAAGCATTAATGTTTTATATACAGAACAGAAGGCCCACTGGCCTTTGATGTTTACAAAAAGAGAAAAAACTAACTCAAGGGCCTCATTGCCCTGCTTGCCTAGGCCCCTACGCGCCAAGGGGGGGAAGCTCCACCTCGGCGTCAAAGAAGGCGGCCAGGGCATCTCCCAGGGCGTCCGCGGCGTCTTCAAGCCTCTGCAGATCCTCCTAGGCCTCCGCCTCGTCATCAGGAAGGACGTAGCCCTCACTAACCGCCGGCAAATCAATGCCGATCTAGTGAGAGCTCACCACCGCCAGGGCTTTCTTTACCCCGGCGTGGAGCGCCTCCCTCATCCTCTCCCTAGCCCGGGAGTAGAGAGCTTCAATCCGACTCTGCAGCGACGACCCCGACACGCCTGCCGACACCCTGAGTCCAGCGCACGCCAAGGCGTCCACGGCTTCCAGAGCCAAGCGGTCCGTGACCTCGGCGTCGAAGGACTTCTGCAAGGCGTCAGCGGCAGAGACTACCTCAGCCACCTTCTTCTCCAACTCTGTTGAAAAACAGAACGAAAAAAACATAAAGGTCAGGAAGATCAATCCAAACATAAGAAAAGCCAACGTAAAAGACGCAGTTCTTACCCTCGGCTCGCTTCTCGTCTTCCACCGAGCTCCGGTGCCAACGAGCCACCTCGCTCTGAGCCGCAGAAAGGTCGACCTGAGAATGGTTCAGGGCAAGGTCCTTCTCGGTGAGCAGAGCTTCTAGCCGAGCGACCTCGCCCTTATACCCCTCAGCAGCCACCCCCTGCTCTTGGGACTCATGGGTAAGGTTGCTAACCCTCTTCTCTAGGGGAGCAACCTTTTCCCGGGCCTCCCGAGCCTCAGTCGCAAGGGCCGAGCACTTCTGCCGAAGCTCAGCAGAAATCTCGCATTCTTTCGCGAGTTCCCCCTCGGCTGCCTCCCTGGTAGCCTTTTCATCTTCGCAGGCTGCCCAGGCGTCCCATTCCCTGCGGAGGAAAACTGATTTCTCCGAGGACGTAGCCTTGAGCGCCTGCAAGGTAGAAAATTGCACGGGGAGTCGGTACTACAATACAAAACAAAAAACACCTCATGACAAGGAAGAAAGCCTCACCTGGGCCAGCTTGTACATGTCCCGGCTCACGAGCTCGGATGCTCGGTTGATGGCCTCGACACTGGCACGCCCACACGTGTCCAGGCCCTGCCAGAGGTAAGCCTCCGACGGGTCATCCAGAACAAACCTGGCCCTTCCCTCCGCGTCGTCGAGGTCGGGCCAGACCACGGGGCTCTTGCCCCCCGGGGCGTCCCCTTCTCCTCCCGCTATGGGAGCCTCGGGACGGGTAGGGCCCTTCCCGTGAGGAACCCCGTGGGGCGCCGCACTAAACGCCACGATGGCCCGGCCCTCCTCGGTCTGCACGGGCTGAGCCACGCCCCCCAGATCGGCATCCCCCGAAGGAGGAATAGCCCCGAGGGCCAAGACCGTCTCCTCCGGCCCTTGGGGCCTCGGCGTCCCCATCTCCTACCCCTCTCCTTCCCGGGGGAGTTCTCCTCTTCGCGGCTCAGGGGGGTGGCGATTTGGGCCTCGCCGACCCAGGGGTCGACTGCGCCCCCCTCTTCACGGCCTTCAGCGGAGCCAGCGCCACCGAGGCTGCCTTGTGCTTCCAGCTGATGAAAGGATAACGCAAGTCAGAAGAAAGAGAAAAACAAAAAATCAAAAGAAAAGTCAGAAAACCTATACATACCTTGCTCGGGGGCAGCTTTCTTCTGGGAGCTTGGAGCTCCCTGGGGGCCTCCCGGAGTGCCACGGGCCGTCGAATGGATCCCTGTCCCCCCAATGGTTGGAGCGGGAGCTTCGATGGTGCCCTCGGCCCATGGCGCCTCAGCCAAGCCGCCTGCCACCGCCCCGAAGACTGTGCGGGGCTCAGTCAGGCCCTCCGACACCACCGGCCGTGGGGACGCTTCGGATCCGCCCCCCGGCGCCCTCTCCCCCTCCTGGGGACCCGTGGGGATAGAGCCCTCTCGTGGGGCGCCATCCTCGTTGTCTACAATGATGTGGGGGACGGTCTGGCCGCCCCCCGGTGCTTGGGACCCCTCTGGGGCCTCCGACCTCCCTCGAGCCTTCGACCCCTCCGGGATCTCGATCCCCCCGCCGACAGGGGGTTCACGTCGTCCTCCTCCGCCTCCAGCTCGTCGAGCCAGTGCGTGTTGTCTCCCCCATGCTCAATCTCCGAGACCGAAGTCTCGGGAGAGTCAGGCGGAGGGACCCCCGCCTTCTCGGCCTCGCGATGATTCTTGGCAGAGATCTCGCGGCGCTGCGCTTTCCTCACAGCCTTCGCCTTCTGCGCCTCCTTGGCCTTCTTTTGTTCCTCATTCTGGGCCCGATTCTTGGCCCGGAGCTCCTTGTCCTCTGGGACAGGGGGCAGGGAATCCTTGACAATCCCCATCCCCTGCAAATCAGCAGCAACCAGGGATAAGGCAGGGAGAAAAAGGAACAAGCGCAAAAATCAAAATCAAAAATAGCATCTTACCAGAGAAATGTAGCCCTTTTCAGGGCGCATCGGCACCACCCGGGAGTTCTTCAGGTCCGGGTTCGTGGTCTTGGAGACCTGGGCGGCTATGTCCGACGTCGACACCGGTTCCCCCAGCATCCTCGTCCCGACCCAGGGGACGTCCCGGGTCATCTCGAACATAAATGCCCGCCGCGGCGCCAGCGGGAGCAAACTCCTCTTGTGGAACGCCGTCGCCACCGTGGCCGCGGTGACTCTGGTGTCGCGCAGCTTCTCGAGCCCCGCAAGAAGGGGGGCGAGCCTCTTCTGCTCTTCCGCAGGGGCGCCCCACGCCCACTTCAGGGGGGCACTCGGTCACCATTTTCCCGGTGTACTACGGGAGCAGCCCGTCGTGGTTCCGGAGGTAGAACCATCCGCTCTGCCACCCCTGGTTCGATGAGGGCATGGCGCTCCAGATATACTGGTGAGATCGTTGCTGGCGGAGCTGTAGTGTGCAACCACCGACCCGCAGGGGAAATTTCTCCCCTCCCTCGTAGCGGGCGGATATATCCGCCTTGAGAAGGTGAAGCTAGAGGTTCCAGTGGGGAGGAACCCCCAGGAACCCCTCGCACACCTTGGCGAATACGGCCGCCTGCATCACCGAGTTGGGGTTGAGGTTGTGCAGCTACACCTCGTAGTAATGCAGAATCGCCCGGATCTGGCGGCTGGCCGGAGTTCCGAACCCTCGGTCTAAGAACGACACGAATTAGACCACATAGCCCGGAGGTGGGTTCGGCTCCTTGTCGTTCACAGAGGGAACGATCCACTCCGGTAACTCGGCATCCGTGAGGGGATGGAGGATCCCAGCCTTCACGCGCGCGTCCAGTGCGGACCTAGTCACATTGCTAGGGGGCCACGCATCGTCGCTGGCCATGGCTGCGAGCAGAGTGAAGCGCTTTGCGGGATGGAGTGGAGAAGACGATGGCAAGGACAAGAAAAGGCAAGGGCTTTTTTGCGCAAGAGCAGGAGGAAAGAAACCAATGCCCCCGCGACTGCTTTTATAGGAGGAGCGCACCACGGCCACACCGCCCGCATGGAAGATCGAGGGGAAAAGAGCAACCATCGCGCGCTCCCTCACCAGATGAAAAATTCGAGGCGCCGACTCCCTCTGATTCTCACGCCCGCGGCACGCGTGCATTAATTTCGCAGGTGAAACGTCGCATCCGTTCAGGGCACAACGACACGGCCATTTCGACTCCCCACGCACGGTGCCTCAAAAGGAGCGCCCTGAAAAGATATGTCAGTGCGATTCCTTCCAAGGCAAGCGGCGCTCAACCCCCTGCTGACCAAAGTCGCAGGGCGGTCTCCATCGGGCGCAGATTCCGTCTCGCCCGACCCCCTACTGACCCCGAGCAAAAAATTGCAAGGCGGTTTCCGTCGGGCGCAGATTCCGTCTCGCCCGACCCCAATACTATAACCAAATCTAAAAACCTTTCGAGGTAAAAATCCCTAGGCCACGACCACCTACGTTCCAGAGGTTGTGAGACTGACCTGCAAAGCAGGTTTCGAACAGTCGCCTCAGGGTGACCGAGCGAGGGATGACTGAAGATGAGCACAATAGAGGCCATGGTCCGATCCCCTCAGGGGGTCGGCGCATCTTTGCCAGTCGTATCCGAGACTCATGCGGGTGTCACGCGAGTGGGATCCCATCGAGGGAGGCACCGAGCCCTCGGAACCTAGCGAACGGTTCCGACATCCACCGTGACTGCCCTCGGGTATTTTGAGATGTGCCCATAAGGCCACTAGCCGACCCCTATCAAATGGGGCTCGGACATCCACTTGGATCTACCTGCTTGCAGCTCCTGGGGAACGTCGATACTCGCCCATCGAGGGTAGTACGGCGCCACCCACCCCTCCTCTAAGTGAAAGGATGAATGAGGGACGTAATTACAAAGACGAGAAAGAACTTGATCGACCCTTGTGGGGAAAGTGCTCGGGGGCTTCCTCGCACAATGGGGACAGGCACTACGTGTAAAGAACATGCAACCTACCCCTCAATACTCCCGACTACGACACTCAGGGGTAAAAGCCTTTGAAGGAACAACACCATTCCTCCAAAAGGCTCGTGGGCTACACCCGGCGAGTGCGCTCGCGCGCACCCTCCGGAGAAAGTAAAAAAGCTCCAAGACAAATAGTCCCTTCAAAGAGAACATTTGAAAGGGTGCCTTCACCCCTTCAAAGACTCGGGGGCTACTGTTGGGTACCATAAAAAGGATACTGTTGATGCAAAACTGATCTGCAAACACAAAGGGCTAATACCCGATTCAAATGTTAAGGCGTGCCAGCCGATTTGACCTTGCTATCGGCAAAGGTGATAACTCGAATACTTTAGTCCTGACAACAGCGATGCGCCCGGATGTCACGGCTAAGAGGTACTCACGCGGAACTCGAGAACACGCCGAGCTTAAGTCGACGAATTCCTAAGAACTCGTAATAAAAAGAAAAAAGTATGACGAAGTCGTCGAAAAGTAGATGCTGGAATATGAGTAAAAACGTGTGTTTGATTGATTTCTTGATTCTCTGATTACAAGGTCCTAGGGTTTATATTTATACCCTGCTCAAAGAGCTACGACCAGACACGATTAGAATTCGAATTCCAAATTACACGGAATCCGTATACAAAACGATGCAAATAACTAAGGAAATAACAAAACTATCCTTCGTGACAAACCGAAACTCCTCCACATGACAACTGGCAGCTTCCGAACTCCTCCTTCGCGTCATCAGCAATCCCCTTACCATAGTCATCGGCAGACCTTTTTACCCAGTCATCGGCACCATATTACTGCCTGTGGACTTAGTCACATTCAACCTCTCCCTCATCGGCAACCATCCTCATCAACAACCCGCATCGTACTGCCACCCTATCCTACCATCCTGGACACGTGCCCAAAAATGGTGTCAACACATGCCCCCCAGTTTCGGAGTATAAAACTATTAATGCTCCGAAATTCTCTGCAGTAATGATGCCTTCTCCACAATTAATGCTCCTAATCTGGTAACCGACAACCTCAATCTGGACAACTCTGATCCTAATCCTCCGCAGATTCCTCGAAATCCCCAACTTCCTAAACGGGCATCTTTCTTGGTCGTACATCGGCAACAATACCGTTACAAAGATCTGCCGATGCTCTGACCAGGATATTCGCAAAAACGGTTACCTCCCCTCTATCCGCCCATCGGCAAGATGACCGTTATAGAATATCGCCGATGGACCGACCAGGAGATCGCGCACAGTAAAATATCTCTAGATAATGACCGCTTCCTGTCAAATCACCTGCACAATCCCTGGATTACCGTGCGAACAGTTACCATATCCACCTGAGTACCCTCGGGCTTCTCGGATGCGGCAAAGAGATAAGTCGGATTTGCCCTTGCCCATCTTGTCCTATAAATAGTTCCTTCTTGGGTACTCCTCCCCCATTACACCATTCTACTATCCAACTTTGCTTTTCCAGCGGCGGCGCCATTTACAACCCTCAAGATCTCTGACAAGCACTCCTCTTCATCAACTCCGGTGCCCTCCAACGTCCTCTTCACGACAAGATGGCCATTGGCTTCATCGTCCCTGAGGTCAGACTTCCACCTCATCTCTTGTACCTTTTTCTCGCATTCCTGTTCATCTGCGATTCATCTTACCAAATATCTTCCTTTTCCTTTTTCTTTGCATTTTTATTCCCCAAAACACTAGGAGTTGTCCAACAAAATTGTCATCCCTACCGATCAACCACACCTTCAGTGCCTCGGCCCTCTAGGGGATCCAGATCCAACCGACCTTATCAATGCAGAAACCAACAGGATTCCCTTTAGAGCCGAAAACTTTTCTTTAGATCTGTGGAAAGACACCTTTCGCTCTTGGCCCAGCCCTACTGTAGGGTGGAAAGATTGGTTCTTGAGGGTCAGCAATTCTTATGAAGTCCAGTGGGGTGAGAGGAAACTAGCTCAATGCATTAGGCTATCCATTGCCGATATGCACAGGAACGAGTCGCTGCTGATAGCTGCATCCTACTTTTGGTCAGACACTCTCAATGCTTTCGTTTTTGGCCACGGCCCTGCCTCTCCTACCCTTGCCGATGTAGCCATGCTTACTGGGCTAGATATATCTTCTGCCGATAGCACCCACTTTTTTGATACTGCCCCCAGTGCCAAAGTGGAGACTCGCGCTATCGGCGGTTGGTCAGGGTACATCCAGAAGTACCGCGGGAGAGGGCCTGTCACCATAAAGGAGCAAACCACCTTTCTGAATATGTGGCTGGACAAGTTTGTATTCTGTGGTCGATCGGCAGGACCAACTTCCGTCTATCTATCGGCAGCAGAAAGACTGGCTAGCGGTGGCCAATTTCCTCTCGGCCGATATTTGCTCAGCGCTGTTTACCACCTTCTTCATCAGGCAGCCCAGAAACTCCTGCTTGGCCAATCCATCGGCAACTTGGGAGGCCCCTGGTGGTTTATTAATATGTGGCTCAATCTGCACCTGCATAAGCGCCTTGATTTCAACTTGTTCTCACAGCACTTCCCAAGAGATATAGCCGAAAATCATGTGTTGGGCGAAGAGGAATCGGCAACGCGTGCCCCCTTGAACTTTGGCGAAGCCGTTATAGTCCTACCCGGTTCAGGGAACAATCCGGATCAGATCGGCCGATTTTTTGAGACTCTGTATGAGGGTTTGGCCAGAGATGAACGACCATGGCTGGCTTATGACGACCCAGATAGCATGCTCCCTCTGACCTTCAATCCATTTGATGAAGCTCTCGACAGGGACAATGAGGTGATGATGGCCATTGTGACTCCCAGAGCCATACCAGTGAATTTCTTCGGTAGCACAAAAACCTCTCCCCAAACCTATGAATTTTATAATCCATCGGCATTAGCTCGCCAGCTAGCTTTCGGCCAATTGCCGATTGCACTTCCTTATGCCGATGTAATAAAGCCCAGAGAACCCATCGCCAACCTTCTCGAGTGGACTCGAGTAGCCCAGCTACCACCAAATGCCGATACAGATGTAGATCTGTCAGAATGGGTTCCGGCTGCCTTTATCACTCAGGCATACAAGCTATGGTGGGCAGAATGGAAAGAGAATCTATTCTGCAGATCGGCCCTCTCATACCGCGGCATGATCGACCCCGAATACGAAATCCCTGATGACACTGTAAGTATTTTAAACCGATGTCTCATTTTCCAATACTATTCCCATCGGTAACTTACCCCTGTATTCCTTTTGCAGATTGACAACACCCCCCCATCGGTTAGCAGGAGTGGCAAGCCGATCGACTTGTTCCCATCAGGCCCGATCTCCTCAATCGGCCATAATGCTCCCACTCTGGCTTCCATCGTGCACCGGGGTGCGCGCCTCAAGAAAGTTACCACCAGGAAGACTCAGACATCGCCAACGGTAGCTGCTTCCACTCTGGCGCAAGCTTTCAGGGCAATTTGTCAAACCCTTTTCATTTATGCTAACTATCTTTGTATCGGCTATCTATGCTCATAAACTCCTTTTTGTTGTTGCAGCAAACTGGTGCATCGGCAAAAGCCAAATGCCAAGGTACCGATGCCCCCCAGTCTAGCCAGCCAAAGAGGAAGGGCACCCAAGGTGCTAAGGCTGGAACAAAGCGCCAGAAAGTGGCAACTCCTCCTCCTCCTCCGGTGTCTCCAATCCCGGTGGAATCTTCCCCTTCTTCTCCAGAAGTCCAGACACAGCAAGCACCATCTCCCCAACCAATACAGGAAGCACCACAGATGGAAGAACACCAGCAGGAAGAACCTCAAACGGAAGGTACATCAGCTGACGTAGGTGAACAAACAACTGGCCCAGCAGGTCCAGTTATATCATCGGCGGTTTCCCCGATTCAGACAACTGTTGTTCCTCCTCCGGGTAACATATCTCAACAATACTTCCGCCGATAAACTTGTTCTCATTTAGTCTCATAACCCTTCCTGTCTTCTTTCAGGCGATATCATTCCATCGGCAACATTTGCCGATCAACCTGTAGCTCCATCGGCATCTTTGAGTCAAAGGCAAGAAATCGCCTTGAAGCAAGTAAGTCATCCAATTTTCCACCAGTATCGTCTGCCGAAGTTTTGACCATAAAAATGACTTATTTCATCTTCATTTTCAGGAACAAGATTCTCCCGACAGCTTATTCTCCTTCGCCATTGATATCTTCGAAGAAGAAGGCGAGGAAGCAAGCTCCTCTCGGGCAGTTGGAACTGTATCGGCAGAAACCAGAGCTAAGCTGGAAGAGCTATCGGCCATACTTCATCAAGACACAACTCAACTGGTCAACGATTCTGACCCAGCCAAGGCCCTGTTCAAAACCCTTAGAGGCCAAATTCCCGCCGATGCTGAAGAAACCCTCTTCCATGCTGCACACCTAGAAAGCCGCCAGCTACCGTACCAGAGAGCCACTCGACGCCTTGCCGATAGAGCCGCTCAAATCCAGCTTTCTGAGGAGATGATGAAAGAAAAACTCTTAGCCGATGAGAAACATAAGAACATCGGCACCTTAAAGTCCTCAGGTGATGCACTGAAGCAGAAAGTATCTGATCTATCGGCAAAAAGAGAAGCTCTACTGGCCGAACTCAAGCAAGTAGAGGATGCTCTGTCCCAAGCCCAGCAAGAAGAGAGTCAATTGCCAGAGACCATCAAGCACCTTGAACAAGAACGAAACGTCCACGGCCGCAAAGCGCTATAGCTGAAGAGGAAGCTGAAGCCGATAGAAGGTTCTGCCGATGATGATATCAAAGAGATAGAGACAGCCAATCATATTCGGCTGCGCGCCATATCAGCAATCCAAGCGCTGCTGAACATCTGAAGCTTTCATCGGCAACACACCTTTGTTTTTCCGCTTTTAGCTTTTAGTCTAGCCGATAAGACTGTTATCGGCATCTTTTGAAACATTAAGTCTGCCCCCAAACATTTAAATCCAGCCGATAGGAGTGTTATCGGCACTTAAACTTTTATGCATCGACCCATATGCTGGGGTAGTACTTCTTTAAATATTTGCCATTTAATGCTCTGGGAAATTCAACTCCTTCGAGAGTTTCTAGAATATAGGCATTACCAGGAGCCGAGTGTCTTATCCGATAAGGACCTTCCCAATTAGGAGACCACTTCCCAAACTTCGAACTTTTAGTCCCGACTGGCAAAATCAACTTCCATACCAAATCCCCATCGGCGAACTCCTTAGCCTTTACTTTCTTATCATACCATCTAGCAACTCTCTTCTTATTTTCTTCTATACTCATTAAAGCCTTTAACCGATGCCCTGCTAAATCATCTAACTCATCGGTCATCAAAGTGGCATAATCATCGGCAGCCAATTGATCTTGAAAAGATAATCGCCTAGATCCAGCCTTAATCTCCCAAGGCAACACTGCATCATGTCCATACACCAATTGATAGGGTGACACCTTGGTTGATCCATGACAAGCCATCCGATAAGACCATAGTGCTTCATTTAACAGTGTATGCCACCGCCTAGGACTTTCTTCAATCTTTCGTTTAATAAGCTTGATAATTCCTTTGTTAGACGCTCCGGCCTGCCCATTGGCTTGAGCATAGTAAGGAGAAGAATTCAACACTTTAATTCCCATACCGATTGCGAATTCATCGAACTCCCCCGACGTGAACATGGTGCCCTGATCGGTAGTAATCGTTTGGGGAATCCCAAATCGGTAAATAATATGCTCCTTCACAAAATCAATCATATTGGCCGATGTGACTTTCTTCAAAGGAATAGCTTCGACCCACTTAGTGAAATAGTTAGTGGCAACTAGAATGAACTTATGCCCTTTGCTAGATGGTGGATAAATCTGGCCGATCAGATCGATGGCCCATCCCCAGAACGGCCAAGGTTTTATTATAGGATTCATAGCCGATGCGGGTGCTCTTTGGATATTACCGAACTTTTGACAACCTTGACATCCCTTGAAATATTTAAAACAATCTTCAAGTATGGTTGGCCAAAAATATCCATTCCTTCGAATCATCCACTTCATCTTAAAAGCCGACTGATGCGCTCCACACACTCCTTCATGGATTTCCCCCATCAAACTTCTGGCTTCATCATCACCCAAGCATCGGAGAAGAATTCCGTCGATAGTTCGATAATACAATTCATTTTCAAGGAACACATACTTGGTCGCTTGAAATCGAACCCGTCTTTCAACTTTTTTGGATGGATCTTTTAGATAATCAATAATTTCCTTCCTCCAATCACCGGCACTGACTGCCGATGTCGCATTAATCATTGGCTGATATCCCGAGGCATGCTGGGCTAACCGATTAGCGTCTTCATTATGCAATCGGGGAACATGCTCCAATCGGAAGTCCTTGAATTCCTTTAACAGTTGCATACTTCTCTCAAAATAGGTTATGAGAACTTCACTTCGGCATTCATAGCTTCCGGCCAATTGATTTATAACCAACATAGAATCCCCGAATATTTCAACGGCATCAGCATGAACTTCTCTTAACAACTCCAATCCCTTGATTAGAGCCTGATATTCAGCCTGATTATTTGTTGATGTAGCAACAATCGGCAAGGAGAACTCTTACTTCCTCCCCTTAGGAGAAACTAATACAATGCCGATTCCTGCCCCCCGGTCACAGGTAGATCCATCAAAGAAGAGCGTCCAGGGTGCAATTTCCAAGGTTTCCACTAGACCGCAATGCTGAGTCACAAAATCGGCCATAATCTGCCCTTTGACTGCCTTAGCCGATTCGTAACGCAAATCGAACTCCGACAGCGCTAAAATCCATTTACCGATCCTACCACTCATAATCGGCATAGATAGCATGTATCGGACCACGTCATCTTTGCAAACAACAGCACATTCAGCCGACAACAGGTAATGTCTCAGCTTGATACATGAAAAATATAAGCATAAGCACAGTTTCTCAATGGCCGAATACCTGGTTTCAGCATCAATCAACCTCCTACTCAAATAATAAATTACTCTCTCTTTCCCCTCAAATTCTTGAACTAAAGCTGAACCGATAACCGATCCATCGGTAGATAAATACAATTTGAAGGGCTTCCCTTGTTGAGGTGGAACTAAAACTGGAGGATTTACTAGATACCTTTTGATTTCATCCAGAGCCAACTGCTGTTCTTCTCCCCAAACAAACTCTTGATCGGCTTTCAATTTAAGAAGAGGACTGAAAGCACGAATCCTCCCAGATAAATTCGATATAAATCTTCTGATAAAATTCACCTTGCCGATCAAGGATTGGAGCTCGGTTTTATTGGTAGGGGCCACTATTTTATTGATAGCATCAATAGATCTTCGACTAATTTCAATACCCCTCTGATGTACCATGAAACCAAGAAACTGCCCTGCCGATACGCCAAATGCACACTTGTTGGGGTTCATCTTCAATCCATGCTTCCTTGTGCACTCCAACACTTTTCGTAAATCGGCAAGATGCTTTGAGAAATCTCCAGACTTAACCACCACATCATCTATATAAATTTCTACGAGCTTGCCGATGAACTCATGAAATATAAAATTCATAGCCCTTTGATAAGTAGCACCAGCATTCTTTAACCCAAAAGTCATGACTATCCATTCAAATAGTCCAACATGACCAGGACACCTGAATGCGGTTTTTGGAATATCCTCCTCTGCCATGAATATTTGATTGTAACCCGCATTACCATCCATGAAGCTGATGACCCGATGGCCAGCCGCAGCATCAACCAGTAGATCGGCGACAGGCATTGGGTATCCATCCATCGGCGTAGCTTTATTGAGATTCCTGAAATCAATGCACACCCGAAGCTTCCCGTTCTTCTTGTAAACCGGAACAACATTGGAAATCCATTCGGCATACCGACACTGCCGAATAAACTTAGCTTCAATAAGTTTAGTGATTTCGGCCTTAATATCAGGTAGAATGTTAGGATTACATCGGCGGGCTGGTTGCTGATGTGGCCGAAATCCGGACTTGATGGGTAACCGATGTTCGACAATTGATCGGTCTAAACCAGACATCTCTGTATAATCCCAAGCAAAGCAATCTTTATATTCCTTTAACAAACTAATCAATTGTCGTTTACACTCAGGATCTAATTTAGCACTAATAAAAGTAGGTCTAGGCTTATCACCACTACCTATATCTATTTCTACCAAATCATCGGCCGATGTGAATCCTTGGCCCAATTTTCCATCATCGGCGAATCTATCCATTAAAAACCGTCGTCAGAACCGACTGCTTGGATCGGTGGAATCTCATAATCGGCAACTTTGAGAAAATCTTTCTCCCAAGCTTCTCCTGAAATGCACCTGGTCCTTTCGTAAGTATCCGCTTCTGCCGATGCGATAACATAAGAAGAATCTCCTGGGACGATCTCAATCTTGTCTCCTACCCACTGAACCAAGCACTGATGCATTGTAGATGGGACACAACAATTGGCATGAATCCAATCTCTCCCCAATAATAAATTGTAGGCACCTTTTCCGCTGATCACGAAAAAAGTTGTCGGCAAGGTTTTGCTGCCGATGGTCAACTCTGCACATATCGCCCCCTTGACTGGAGACACGTTTCCTTCAAAGTCTTTGAGCATCATATCGGTCCTGGTCAAATCTTGATCGCCTTTCCCAAGCTTCCGATATACTGCATACGGCATAATATTAATAGCAGCTCCACCATCAACTAGGATCTTGGTCATTGGCTGCCCATCAACCCTTCCTTTGAGGAACAAAGCTTTAAGATGCTGCCTCTCGTCATCGGCAGGTTTCTCAAAGATAGCCGTCATCGGATCCAGAGCCAACTGAGCTATCTGATCAGAAAATTCCAACTCATCGTCACTGGCTGGTGCAAGAAACTCCATCGGCAACATGAAGACCATGTTGACGCCTGCCGATGGACCTTCCCTCTTAGTGTCTGACGGCTGCCGACTTCCAGAGTTCTCTCCCTTGTTTAGCTCCTCTTGCCTTTCTCGTTGCAATCTCCTTTTCTGTGTCTTGGTTAATCCCTGAGGGCACCATGGAGGAAGTGGCCTTTGCCTTGCCGTCGGGCGTCGGTTCTCCCTTGACTCCATGCGATGCGTGTTAGCATCCCTGCAAAATATGAATTCATCGGGAACCCGCGCATCAGCCATTCCTTCAATCTCCTCTTGGTTCCTAGGAAAATACTGGACACGGTCACTAAGTCTGTTGTACCCACTGAATCTGCCCCCCAGCCGGTCATGAACTGACACCCTTCCTCTGATCGGCCCATTAATTCGCCGTTCATCATCATAATAACGCCGATCGTTCCTATCGTACCGATCATAACCGTTGCATTCAGGGCAGTCTCTGACAGTAGGAAGCTTGATATTTTCCTCCCAACAGTGGATGAAGAATGGGCAATTCCAATGATCCCTGTGCCGATTCCACTCCTGTCGGCGTCTTTCTTCTTCCCGTTGATAATCTTCCTGCTGGCGTCGATACCGATCTTCCCGTTGATAATCTTCCTGCTGGCGTCGATACCGATCTTCCCGTTGTTGCCATTTTTCTCGAGGCCTCCTATGAGTTATGACGATACCAGACCGAGGAAGCCTTCCTGAGCTAGTTCCTTCCTGGACCAAGCCCTTACTTCTTGCATCGGCGGTAGTAACTTGATGCTGAGGATCTACCGATGCACTCTTCTCAGCTGTTTCCGACGTTAAGACCTTAGCCTTCCCCTTAGCGTCCAACATGTTTGTCGGGAAAGGATGTTGGTCTATCTTCATCGGCTTCTGGGCTTTAGAACTGTCAAACTTGATTCTCCCTGACTCTATAGCCGATTGCAGCTGCTGTCTGAATACTTTGCACTCGTTAGTGTCATGTGAAGTTGCATTATGCCACTTGCAATATCTCATTCTCTTCAACTCTTCTGCCGACGGGATCACGTGGTTAGGTGACAGTTTGATTTGACCTTCCTGAAGTAGAAAGTCAAATATCCTATCGGCCTTGGTGGTGTCAAAGGCAAACTTCTCTGGTTCCTTCTGCCCAAAAGGACAAGACATCGGCTTCTTGTTTTTTACCCACTCTGCCAAACCGATTACTGGTTCCTCATCGGAATCTGAGCTTGTTGCTTCGTCAACAAATGACACTTTCTTATTCCATGCCCTCTTAGGCTCGAAAGGCTTGATGTCTTGATCAGATATCCTCTGCACCAAATGACTTAAACTTTCGAACTCCTGAGAGGCATACTTATCCCTGATATGTGGCAACAAACCCTGGAAAGCCAAATCGGCTAGCTGCCGATCATCCAGAACCAGGCTATAGCATTTATTCTTGACCTCTCGTATCCTCTGCACAAATCCCTCAACCGACTCATCATTACGTTGCCTCAACTTGACCAAGTCGGTGATCTTCTTCTCATGAACCCCCGAGAAGAAGTATCTGTGGAATTGCTTCTCTAGATCGGCCCAAGTAATTACTGAGTTGGGAGGTAATGATATGAACCAAGTAAAGGCCGATCCAGACAATGATGATGAAAATAGACGAACCCTCAATTCGTCCCTGTTACCAGCCTCTCCACATTGAATAATGAACCTGTTGACATGCTCCAAGGTTGACGTGTCGTCCTGTCCGGAAAACTTTGTAAAATCCGGTACCTTGTACCGATGTGGGAGCGGAATCAAATCATACGCTGGAGGATCCGGTGTCCGATAAGAATAAGTGTTGACTTTGGGTTTTATCCCAAATTGTTCCCTCATTACTTCAGCAATCTTATCGGCCCAATACGCATCGGCATCTTGCCGATGAGGCGGCTGCGGATCTGGCACTTGGTGGCGAACCTCCACGTGTCTGTTTGGGACGTGACCTGCATGGAACATTGTATTGGTCACCTGTCCTCCAATCTGCGGACTACCAAACTGCTGTCCACCGATTGGCTGTCCTCCGAGTTGCTGCCCAAAATTTATTGGCTGGTTGGGAATCCCCTGACCTTGGAACCCGGGATAGACCTGCCCTTGCTGGAACCCTGTAGTCTGATAACCCTGCTGGGGCGATTGTGGAAAGGCTTGCTGTCCAAGCCATCCATTATTAGCGTTCATCGGCATAGGTACTGCCGATGATTGGTAATTGGGTACCGTCGTTGAATTGACATACCCCGACTGGGCCATAGGCCTCTGTTGCATCAGCATTGACTCTGCCGATGCGTTGGGCATCTGGAACATTGAATCTTGAGGATTTCCAGTGTGAGGCCTTGCAGTAGTAGTTGTGGTATACCGAGGACTCTGGTTCACCGGCACATTGGAAGGTGCCGATGTCATAGGAGTTTTGCCCCTCATGTCAGTTATCTGTGATGTCCCCGGCGTCAACTCTGGAGGCATACCATAACCCCACCAGTTGGGAGGAAGAGTTAACCCTGACATTGCCGATGCCAACATATCTGTTGTCAGTTTATGCTGCCCAACTGAAATTTGTGGGTTGGTTGCCATCGGCATAGATAGTGCACCAGTAGTCCCCAATGTACTTGGAGGGACGGCAGACTGTGCACTTGCATTCGTCAAGGCAGCCGATGGAGCCGTGACCTCTGGTGCCGTTGGCTGATGATGGGAGGGCCCCACATAATCTGGTGGGATTTGTCCTTCCTTGAAAGTTCTTGCCACGACGTTGAAAACCGTATTAGACAGTACACCAGCTTGGTTAATCAACGCTCGATTGATGGCATTGTCAACCATATCTTGAAGCTTGCCAGGATTGGCGTCGAAGGTGACCTGCCGTGGTGCTGGCAGTGCATCTTTCTAGACCACTTCGCCGCTCCTGTTTATGCTGAAAGACCTCAGGCATTGCTGCTTGAACTCTTCCATGGCTTGGGCAATAGCTTGCTTTTGCTCATCCTTGAGGTTGGCCTCCGTCACGGGGATGACGTTCTCTTGATCGAGGTCAGAGATCGACATGTTGATCTTGATCTTGAATCTGTCCCACCGGGCGTGCCAAAAGATGTGTTGATGCAAAACTGATCTGCAAACACAAAGGGCTAATATCCGATTCAAATGTTAAGGCGTGCCAGCCGATTTGACCTTGCTATCGGCAAAGGTGATAACTCGAATACTTTAGTCCTGACAACAGCGATGCGCCCGGATGTCACGGCTAAGAGGTACTCACGCGGAACTCGAGAACACGCCGAGCTTAAGTCGACGAATTCCTAAGAACTCGTAATAAAAAGAAAAAAGTATGACGAAGTCATCGAAAAGTAGATGCTGGAATATGAGTAAAAACGTGTGTTTGATTGATTTCTTGATTCTCTGATTACAAGGTCCTAGGGTTTATATTTATACCCTGCTCAAAGAGCTACGACCAGACACGATTAGAATTCGAATTCCAAATTACACGGAATCCGTATACAAAACGATGCAAATAACTAAGGAAATAACAAAACTATCCTTCGTGACAAACCGAAACTCCTCCACATGACAACTGGCAGCTTCCGGACTCCTCCTTCGCGTCATCGGCAATCCCCTTACCATAGTCATCGGCAGACCTTTTTACCCAGTCATCGGCACCATATTACTGCCTGTGGACTTAGTCACATTCAACCTCTCCCTCATCGGCAACCATCCTCATCAACAACCCGCATCGTACTGCCACCCTATCCTGCCATCCTGGACACGTGCCCAAAAATGGTGTCAACAGATACCCAAATCAGAATAATAAAAATCGCAAAAGACAAAGCAAACCATCCGCAATCACCAGGGCGCGGGCCCCGGCTCGTCTGACTCCTCGGGCTCGGGCCCAATACACTGCTCGCCCGACTCCTTTTGGCCTCGGGCGCAAGTTCCGCCTCGCCCGACCCCTCTGGGCCTCGGACGCGAGTCCCGTCTTGCCCGACCCCTCTAGGGCTCGGGCGCCGACACCGCCTCGCCCGACCCCTCTGGGCCTCGGACGTGAGTTCCGTCTCGCTCCACCCCTCTAGGGCTCGGGCACCGACACTGCCTCGCCCGACCCCTCTGGGCCTCGGACGCGAGTTCTGTCTCGCCCGACCCCTCTAGGGCTCGGGCGCCGACGCCGCTTCGCCAGATCCCCCGTCACAGGGCAAGGCTTCCAACGCACGGCGCCCATACCTACGACGGGACAGGTGCAGTGACTCCCATATCGCAGCAGGGCTGGCGGCGACTATTCCAACCACCCCGGTCACTATAACATTACCTCTTTCACTGTGGTGTACCGCCTCACAGTAAAAGAGGAATGGGAGAGATTAACTAGTGTCACTGTTAGCTGTCTTTTCTCACTATTACAGGACAGGCTGCAGTATCACCGATCCGACCCCCACGACTCCAACAGGGCTCGGTAACCCTCCACAGGAGCAACCATGCTATCAGCCATGCCTCAAGGACGATATGGGCAAGCTTCTACAGGGTCGGGACTGTGGCTTCACCATTCAGTAGAGGAAACCTCCAATCGCGCATGTAAATACCTGTCTCCCCTTGAGACTATAAAAGGGGAGCCAGGGCTCACAACCAAGACACGGCCATCCACACAACACACAAACACCACACTCCAAGCGAGTTCACTCACAGAATAGCAACCAGCGCTCTGTCCACCACACAAAGCCGAGACCTGGGACTTAGCCCTCTCTCGCAACCTGCTTGTACACCCCTACTACAAGCACCTTTGGGTGCAAGGCAATACAGACCCCAGATCTCACTGGACGTAGGCATCCTTAGCCCGAACCAGTATAAATTCTCTGTGTTCCACTTGCATCACCCTCCGGGTTTAGGTGGCCACGCATACTTATACTCGTTTGTGTCTAGACGACGAGTCTAGACGCCGACACTTTGTCAACATGGTGTCCATCCGAACACTACCAGATGACAAGGCCACCAAAACAAACTCTAGTACAGGATCTGTCCCTACCGAGGTTATACACCCCGAGGACGAAGACTACAACCTGGATCTACCACCTTACCCCCGAGTTTTTCCCGCCTTCCAGTCTTTCCATCCCAACGAGGAGATCTGGTTTTTAACGTCATCAATGACGAACCAGTTGTCGAAGGCGAAACCGACGAACAAAGACAATAGCACGAACAGCGTAACGCCGATCGTGCTCAGAGGCGAGCAGATGAGTAGCGCAACTCGCCCCACACAACCTTAGCGACGCTTTCGACATGGTCGGAAATCAGCAAGTCTACGAGACACCAAGCGCCAGCCAACGTGGTTGTAGCCATGGCAAACCTAGATCGACTCATCTGCTTAAAAGGGTCCAAGACATCTCCTATACGGAGGTCACCTCTGATCAGACTCATCGCAGCCGAACCTCACCGCAATCCGGTGGGCACCATCGTAGCTGTTCACCTATCAACAATCGAAGGAAGAACACCCATCGCGACAATCGTGGTCGGGACGCTGACAGTTACCACGAACAAAGGCACGGACGTGGTCAGGAGGTGAACCAAGACCGAGACCTGCGACACAACATCCCTGCTAAGGATGTCCACGAATGCATCAACAGGCGCATTACGAAACGAGCAGTATACGAAAACGTGCAACGCATTGAGTACGATGCAGCACATGGCCCCCCTGGCCTAAGACAGTTCTCCTCACACCTTCGCCAAGTCGTATGGCCTCGCAACATCAAGCTTGAGAAGCTTAAAAAGTACGATGGCAAGGAGAATCCCGAAAACTGGATCACTCTTTATGAGATTGCAGTCCGATCAGCTACAGGGGACGAGCACGTCATGACAAACTACTTCCCAGTCATCCTTGACCAAGCCGGCCACCAATGGCTCCTCGGTCTACCCGAGGACTCTTTCGATTCTTGGGAAGAATTGCGCCAAGCATTTATTGATAATTTCATCGCTACCTGCGAGTAGCCCGGAAACAAATACGATCTCGAAAGGATAAGGGATAGGAAGAATGAGCCCTTGCGTGATTACATCCGACGCTTCTCAGATATGCGCCTCAAGATTCCGAAGATTTCTCACGACGTGGCTATATCGGCCTTCATCAAGGGCCTATGCTTCCATGAAGTATTGAGAAGCAAGCTACTGCGCAAAAGGCCGACCACGGTCGCCGAGCTCCTCACCACAGCCAAAAACTACGCCAACGCCGACGGCATAGAAAAGCTCATCCGAGAAGATGTAAGAAGAGCCGAGCAGCCTCCCTGACGAGACGACAGCCGCGGGCGTTTCGACAACTGGAATCCTGCCGCAGCGACAACCACGACCACCGAGAAGGGTGGGATAGGCGTCGTGACAATCGCGATGATTTGAGAGGCAAGCGACCTCGCGACAACGATCATGAGGTAAACAGAGTCAAGCGTCCCAACGGACGGCGAGACTAACAGGAAGACTACAACAAGACGCTGAAAGGACCGTGCCAACTCCATCCCAAGTCCAATCATACGATGGAAGAATGTCGTGTCCTCAAAAGCGTCTACACACAGCAGGCCGCTCAGGGGGATACCACTAAGAAAAACGGGAAACAGGACAGATGCAGTCAGGAAGACGAAGGCGACGACCAGGATAGGGACCCACGACACCAATATGTCAGTCCCACCGACGTGGTACGCTCGATCTTCAGAGGCAAAGTCTCCATCGAGTCAAAACGAGAAAGAAAGCTCTTGAAGAGGGCTTGCCTTAATGTGGACACCACCGATGGCCTGACGCCGATCCTAAATTCCCTCCCTGGTCGCACCGAGAGATTTCCTTCAACAGGCAGGACTAGTGGGCCGCCATACCAGAACCAGGGTGCTTCCTGTTGATCCTGGACCCATGCATCAACAGCGTCAGGTTCGAGCGAGTGTTCGTTGACGGGGGTAGCTCCATCGACATCCTGTTCTGCAACAGCCTGCCTGCTCTCAAGTTAACACCAGCACAGCTGAAACCGTACGACGCTCAATTCTGGGGCGTCTTGCCAGGTCAAAGTTTAGTACCCCTTGGCCAGATAACACTCCCCGTCCAGTTCGGAACACCAGACCACTTCGGCATAGAGTTCGTCAACTTTGTGGTCACCGACTTCGACGGGACCTACCATGCAATCCTCTGCCGTCCTTCGCTTACAAAGTTCATGGTAGTTCTGCACTACTCATACCTAGTGCTCAAGATACCAACTGAGAAGGACATCTTAACTATCAGAGGCAACGTCTACACCACATATACTTGCGAAGAAGAAAGCTTCAAGATCACCGAGGCAATTGACCTCTCGATTCGCATGGCAGAAACTGTAGCACAAGCCACGCAAGTTCCACCCGACCAGCTCCAACTACCCGAGCAGGAGACTCCAAGAAAAAACTCCAAGTCCAAAGAGCACAAGGAAGTACAACTGGTCGATGGCAGCCCAGAGAAGACAGCTCTCATCGGGGCCAACCTGGACGCCAAATAGGAAGACGCGCTCGTCAGGTTTCTAAGGGACAACAGAAGCGTCTTCGCATGGAAACCTGCAGACATGCTCGGCGTCCCACGAAGCCTGATCGAGCACTCCTTCAACGTCTCGAAGACCGCAAGACCTATCAAATGGAAGCTATGACGGTTTGCTCGTGACAAAAAGGAGGCTATTAGGACAGAGATTACACAGCTTTTAGCAGCCAGATTTATTAAAGAAGTGTATCACCCCGATTGGATCGCCAATCCAATCCTTGTAAGAAAAAAGAATAATGAATGGAGAATGTGCGTTGATTACACTGATCTCAATAAACACTGTCCTAAAGATCCTTTTGGTCTCCACCATATCGACGAGGTGGTCGATTCAACGGCCGGATGCGAACTACTCTCTTTTCTCGACTGTTACTCTGGTTACCCCCAGATCTCGCTAAAGGAAGACGACCAGATCAAAACTTCCTTCATCACTCCTTTCGGTGTGTATTGCTACACCACCATGTCCTTCAGACTCAAAAACACCAGAGCCACCTATCAACGCGCTATTCAGCAATGCCTCCACAACGAGATACGTGACGACCTCGTCGAGGCCTACGTTGACGACGTTGTCATCAAAACCAGGGACACAAGCACCCTGATCGACAACATAGACCGCACTTTTAAAGCGCTAAATAAATACAAGTGGAAGCTTAACCCCAAAAAATGCATCTTCGGGGTTCCCTCTAGTACTGCTCGGCAACGTCGTCAGTCGCGACGGCATACGGCCAAACCCCTCAAAAGTCAAGGCAGTGCTCGATATGCGACCACCCAGGAACGTCAAAGACGTTCAAAAGCTCACGGGGTGCATGGCAGCTCTCAGCCGGTTTATCTCTAGGCTGGGGGAAAAAGGGCTTCCCTTCTTTAAACTTTGGAAAGCATCGGAAAAGTTCTCCTAGACAGAAGAGGCCAACACGGCGTTCACCCAGCTCAAAACTTTCCTCACCTCACCACCCGTCCTCACCGCACCTCAACATAATGAGGACCTGCTCCTCTATATAGCAGCAACTGATCGGTCGTTTCCACGGTGCTCGTGGTCGAGCGGGATGAACCAAGCCACGTCTACAAAGTCCAAAGACCAGTATACTTCATAAGCGAAGTCCTAAATGAATCTAAGACTAGGTATCCCCAGATACAAAAGCTAATCTACGCCATCTTAATCACTTCAAGGAAGCTGAAGCACTACTTCGATGGCCATCGCGTCTTAGTTACCACGAGTTTTTCGTTGGACGACATTTTGCGCAACAAGGACGCCAATGGCAGGATTGTAAAATGGGCCATGGAGCTATGTCCATTCTCATTAGATTTCCAGAGTCAGACAACTGTCAAGTCTCAAGCTCTGGTCGACTTCATCGCAGAATGGACGGATCTCAACGCACCTCCCACACCAGATATCTTTGATCACTGGTCAATGTTCTTCGATGGGTCTTTAAACATCAATGGCGTTGGTGCCGACATCCTTTTCATTTCACCAAACAAGGACAAACTACGCTACATCCTTCGGATCCTCTTCCTGGCATCCAACAATGTCGCCGAGTACGAAGCATGCCTGCATGGCATCCGATTGGCTGTCGAGCTAGGAGTTAAGCACCTTTACGTCTAAGGCGACTCTGCCCTGGTCATCAACCAGTTAAATAAGGAGTGGGACACGACTCACGAGAAGATGGACCTGTACTGCAAAGAAATCCAGAGGTGGGAATCTAATTTTTACGGCATAGAGTACATCCACGTGGTCTAGGACAAGAATCAAGCAGCGGATGCGCTATCAAAGATAGGATCATCCTGGGCCGAGGTTCCGCAAGGTGTTTTTCTTCAGGACATTCACACACCAAGCGTCGGAATGGACCTGGTCGATACACCATCCAACGAGACACTGCTCGTAGGGGACGCCACTCCGACAGCCAGCGTCCATGACTGGCGCACTCCTTTTGTTAAGTACCTTTTGGATGGATCGGGTCTCCAAGACAAAACGGAGAATGAGCGTCTCATTCCACGCTCCAAAAATTATATACTGGTCGATGGCAGACTTATGCGCAAGAATGCAAACTCAGAAGTCTTGCTAAAGTGCATTGCTCAAGATGATCGCATCAAGCTATTGGATGACATACATGCTGGATCTTGTGGCAACCACGCCGCCTCTAGAACATTGGTCGGAAAGGCCTTCCGAGCAGGTTTTTACTGGCCAACCGCAGTCACCAACGCTGAGAAACTGGCCCGGCATTGCGAAGGATGTCAGTTCTTCACCAAACGGACCCATGTACCCGCTCATGAGATCCAGACAATTCTGTCGTCTTGGCCGTTCGCCTGTTTGGGTCTTGACATGATCGGGCCGTTCAAACCGGCTCCCGGCAACTTCAAATTCGTGTTCGTGCTAATCGACTAGTTCTCGAAGTGGATCGAGTACATGCCACTGGTCAAAGCGACTTCCGAGAAGGCCGTGGAATTCCTAAAACAAATCATACATAGATTCTAGGTTCCCAACAGCATAATCACCGGCCTAGGCACTCAGTTCACCGGCACTACATTCTCGAACTTCTGTGATGACAGAGGCATAGTCATAAAGTACGTGTCGGTAGCCCATCCGCGAGCCAACGGTCAAGTCGAGCGAGCAAATGGAATGATTATTGATGCTCTAAAGAAAAGGTTGTACATGGAAAACGATAGGGCACTAGGGCGGTGGATGAAAGAGTTACCGGCCGTGGTCTGGGGTCTCCGAACACAGCCTAGTCGGAACACAGGCGTATGTCCCTATTTTATGGTTTATGGGGCCGAGGTAGTGCTCCCCTTGGACGTAGCCTTTGGATCTCCAAGAGTCGAACATTTCGACCAGTCTTCAGCAGACCTCGCCAGAGAACTCAAAATCAACTGCACGGAAGAGAGACGCCTAACTTCTTGCCTTCGAACAACAAAGTATCTCGAGGCCATTCGACGATACCACAATAGGAACGTCAAAGACCGCTCGTTCGTGGTCGGTGATCTGGTACTCAAATGAAAACAAGCCAGGAGGATAAGCACAAGTTATCTACACCCTGGGAAGGACCTTTTGTGGTCACCGAAGTTACACGCCCTACATCTTATAGACTGGCGTACCCAAATGGAACACGCTTGCCCAACTCCTGGCACATAGACAAACTACGTCGCTTCTATCCATAAGTTTCAGTACATTTTACATGTAAATCCTTTTTGATGAATAATAATAAGGTTTGCCTTTTTTGCTATATACTTTTACATATGCAGAATACTCGACAAGTACTACAATAATTTTCCTTGACAAGCTACTCAAGGGAAATCAGCATGATTCAGTGATACATCACACAAGCAAATTTATTTACAGCGCTCAAAACCATGGTTCTCAAAATTCAGACTTTATTACAAACTTTATATATACAAAGTTTACAATAAACACCCCTTGGGCGGCTTCTGGTCTACTCCTACAGACTACACTACGAGCCTACTGCTCAGGCTGATCACCCCACGGCTCTCTCGTCCCGCCGAAGGGGTCAGGGCCACCGGCGCCTCGCTGGTCGAGACCGCATGCGTCGACCGCCTATCTCCTACAATCGATGCCCCCGACAACTCCCTAGCCAACCTATCTGATCCCGGCTGATCCGAGGGGGTTGACGTCCCGTAGAGATTTATATCGCCGATCACCGTCGACGATAGGTCGAGCAGGCTGATACGAAGGTCATCTACCTCCTTCGAACCAACCTCCTTGGGATATCCCCTCTCTAGCCAGGACAGATCGACCAGGGGGTAGTGAGCGCGTACCATGCTGAGGACGTGTGCTCCGACACAGTCCCCGACATCCTTAACGAGCTGCTGAAGCCAGCCCCACGCTTGCTGCGCCTTCTCGACCGGGGTTGGCTTCGGTGCGCGGGGCTGGTCCTCGTGGAGCTCGGGGCTGATCAGGTCAAGTATTGGGGCAACTCCTTTCCAGAGCTTGATACAGTTCGTCTTCCAGGAGTCCCGTTCCATGACCAGCTCATCTAGGTGCTTCTTAGTGTTGGCTTTAAGCACTATGATAAAGTTTTGAAGAAAAACCAAGCAAACGATCACCAACATGCTACGGCAATATAAAAAAGAGATAGAACTGCGTGGTCGATAAGGACAAAATAGCTCTTACCAGCGAGCTCCCGACTCTTGGTCTTCAGCTCTTCGCCAACCTTGCGCCCGGTTTCTAGCGCACTGGCACGCTCTTGGTCGAGCTGGTCCCTCTCTTTTCAGAGATGCTCAATCTCCTCCTCCAGACCTGAAGTAATAATTGTTTGTCATCAAAACTGACCACACGGTTAACCGCAACTGCTCAGATAACTTGACCTACCCCTTTTCTCACGGTCCTTATCGGCTAGTCGCTGAGTTAGGTCCAGCAGACGGTCCTCCTGAGCCGCCTTCTCGGCCGCCTCCCTTTCGGCCTCCAGCCGAAGGCGGTCCACCTCTGCAGTCAAGGCCTTGTTCTCGGTGACCACACCCTTGATTTGGTCGAAGCACCTTTTTCAGTACTTCGCCGTTTTCATTGCACCCTGCGAGAAATATACATATCGCACAGTAAACAAGCAACAGTATATACATACTCCACCAGAATACAAGACCACTCACCTTAACTTCATCAATGAGCCGCTTAGCAACACACTCTACCCTCGCCGCCTCCTCGGTATCGGCGATCTCCTCATGGCCGGCCCAGTGGTCCCCACACTGGCGCCACATGTAAACATGTTGGCGACCATCATGGGGACGCCCCTGGATCTCCTCCACTTCATCATCAGAGGCTGCGCGGGCCTCCTCGCCCTCCGTGCTACCCCGAGCCACGGCAACGGGTATCATAGGACCCTTACCCCGACTAGGGGAGCCCTCCGGCGTGGAAGCCTATGCTGGGGCTAGAGTTGGACCCCTCTCTTCTTCAGCTGAAGGGGGGTCGGGATCCTGTCTCCCTCCTCAACAACGCTGCTCGGGAGAGGCATCCCCGTAGTCTCATTGCCCCTTGCCGGGGTGCTCGCCCTGGCCTCGTCTTGGGCCGGTTCCTCCTCGGCAACCTCTGCCGTGGCCGCAACTGCGGTCTGCTCTGTCGACTGCTCGCGGACAGTCAGCTCGGCGGCATTGTCATTAGCAACTACCGACTCGATTGTCCTCAAGCTGGCAGTGTTGCCCGGATCAACATCCGAGGCCGCACTAACAAAGAAGAGTTAATGCAGATTACCATACTAACATCAAACCTTGTAAAAAACAAAGAGAGCGCAGAGACACTTTTTCGAACTTATAGGTCGGAGCTCCAGTGCGCCGCCGTGAAGAACCTTCTCCTGGTCCGCCCAGCCGCCGCAGCCGCTTCTGTTCCTCCAGGACGTATCGACTCGACGTGCGTGGCAGGTGGGTCCCTGATTACCCGATCAGCATCGATTGACGTGACGTCAGGGCGACTGTGTGGTCTCCAGACCAAGGACGAGGCTGTCTCATCCTCTTCATTGTCGTCGTCGACAATCCTCACAAGCCGACGACGCTTGGGGGCATGGCTGGTCGAGCCTTGGCCCATCGAAGGGTCCGTAGCCGTTCCCGCTGGAATTGGTTCCGTGGAGGATGGCTCCACAGCCATCGGCCTTTTCCCAGCTACTCTATCATCTATGGTCGACGCTGGACAGCTCTGGTCCTCGTCGCTACTGGTGTATTGGAAACATCGAGCAGCATTGTCTACTGGTGGGTCTACCCCAACAGGATGGTCCATACCAGGTGCCAGCGACACATACAACGTGCACCGGTCAATATCTCCTATCTGCGATACCAAGGCGACAAGTCATCAATCAAAAGGCTATAGCATTCAAATAGCATTACAAATAAACTAGGGTATCCATTTACCTTAGGAGCTGGTCGGCCTAGCATGAAGGCATGCATCCGGTCATCATTACGAATGAAGTTATTGTCAGCTAGGTTGAATAACTCATTCATCCTCCGCTGGATATCTGATTTCTCCAAGCTGTCCCGGTGCATCCTGGTCGGGTCTTGGCTTCCCGCGTACTCGTACGTCGAGTGCACCCTCCTCTGGCAAGGCATCACTCGTCGGGCGAGGAAATTCCCGACCACTCCTGGTCTGTCCAGGCAGGACCAGTCGATCAGGCTCATCAGCTCTGACACTTGACCAGTATACTCTAGACGATCAGTCCAGCTAACCCTCTTCTCGGGGATGTAGCCGACGTCACAGAACGTGGCGCTGCCCGCCTCCTCCCTAATGTAGAACCACCTCTTGTACCACTTGGTGAGGGAGGTGTTCCATGCGCAGCTAAGGTAACGGTTCTTCATCCCGTCACGAAGATTGAGGTATACTCCACCTGCAATCTTGGAGCCCCCAACTGCTCCCTTCTTCCTCAAATAGAATAGATAGCGGAAGAGATCGAAATGTGGTTCTATCCCAACATAGGCTTCACACAAATGGATGAAGGTAGAGATGAGGAGAATAGAGTTTGGATGCAGATTGCAAATCCCGATCTCATAGTAAAGGAGAAGACCTTGAAGAAAAGGATGAACGGGAACCCCAAATCCCCTTTTGAAGTAATCTTCAAAAACTACGATCTCACCGGCGTGGGGGTCGGGGTAACTCTCTCTAGTGCCCTCCAGCCGCCGAGCTCCTGGTTGTGTAGAAGTCCCATTCTGACGAGGTCGTTGAGGGACCTCGTGGTGCTCTGAGATTTCTTCCACTCTTTGGCCATCATCTCGACCCTTTTCTTCGAATCACTCTTCGCCATTGTCGCAGTAGGAAAAGCTTTGAGCTGGGAGTTGAGGATGTTGGGGATGGCGAAGGCAGGAGGCAGTAATGGCAAAGGAAGGAGGCTGCTACGTAACTACTGGGTAAAAATATGAACACAACACCAAGCCCTTTATAATAGCAAACCCACCTTTTCCACTTCCCGCATTTTGGGGAAATTGGCGGATCTTGCGGCAGTTGTGGTGTTTTGGTTTTCAAGAATTATTGTAGTTAATTCGGTGGCTTTTCTGAATGATTATTGGTTTCCTTTTCTAGGCCCGCGCAAAGAGCGGCTATACAGTTAGCTGGCGCTCCTTTTTATGCAACAGACTGACAATATGGCAGGATGCTCCGTCACATCGCACATTAATACGGCGATATGATTTTTTCAAAAGATATGCTCAGGGACTGGCCGACCAGTTCACCCAATCGACAATCCAGGGACTGTACCGACCACCGAGCATGATATGCTCCCGGACTGGCTGACCAGTTCGCCCAATCGACAATCTGGGGACTGTACCGACCATCGAGCATGATATGCTTGGGGACTGGCCGACCAGTTTGCCCAATCGACAATTTGGGGACTATACCGACCACCGAGCATGATATGCTCGGGGACTGGTCGACCAGTTCGCCCATTTTGACTAGTCTGACCTTTACAAAATCCGGGGGCCGTAACAATCGTCGAGCAAGACGTGCTCGGGGACCGGTTGGCTGTTTCCATTCAGTCGCAAGCAAGTATGACGCGCCCTTGGCTTGGAAAATGCAATTGCATAACGTTTAATTGGATAGTTTTAACTATTTAGACCTTGCTACAAGGTTCATGCTTCGCCTTCCAGCAAGCTCGGGGACTACATCGGTACGATGCATCTGGCGATGCATCACAGTATCAGATTTTCTATGTAGTTTTTCTCTTTAGACCTGGCACCATGTGCCTACGTCACCTACTACCAGGCTCGGGGACTAAGTGGGCACACTTCACCTTACGGTGAATATGCTTGCTTTTTTTAGGTCTATACTTTTCAGAAAAGTAAAGTGGACACACTTCACTAGGAAAGAAATCTTTTTTGATTAAGAGCACCATGCATTCTTCAAACAACCTGTTTCTTTGATGTCGATGTTGATCAACTGTCTTTTGAGTTGGTTAAAATACCATTGCAACTGTTTGGGCGACTTTCCTACTTATTGAAGACGTCAAGCCTCACTGGTCGAAGAAGTTCAAGACGGCGTGTTACATCACAATACATGGTGCTCGGGGACTAGCTGTGGGGGTATAAACCCTTATACCCTTACGGCTAGACTTGGACCAAGAGACTTGGTCCATCACAAGGAAGATGCGGGGCTTGATCCAACTACCTAGAGTCTCGCGCAAAGAAACAAGACGTGGAGACCAAGCAGAATTCTACTCGGTTAGAATAGGAATTGATATCATGCTATCTATGGCAATTGTAATCGACTAGGATTAGTTTCCAGATCTGTAACCCCGCCCTCTGGACTATATAAAGAGAGGCAAGGGACCCCCCATAGACATCTCATCTCAACTCAACTCAATCCAATACAATCAGATGCAGGACGTAGGTATTACGCCCACACGGCGGCCGAACCTCGATAAAAGCCTTGTCTGTGTCTTGCGTCACCATCGAGTTCGTAGCTTGCGCACCTGTCTACCGATAAACTACTACCGTGGGTATACCCCAAGGTAGACTGCCGACTAGCTTTCGTCGACATGATGGAACTACTAGATGAAGTGTGTCATATGGAATCTTGGTTCGGTCTAGTTGGAGATAGTATTAGTTTCGGAGCAAGATAGGTGCGTTGTTTATGCCTGTGCACCATAGGCTCAGAAACTGTTGTTGAAGTTCCCGATGGTACGCCTAGGTGAAGAGGCTCAAGTGAAAGCTCGATTCTGTTTGTTTGGAGATAGTGTAATCTTGATGCAAGATAGGTGTACGGTTTGTATAGAACATAGCATATTATCAGAAAACAATTTCGACGCACTTGATAGAACTCATAGATGATGTCATATGGAATCTCGCTTCGGTCCGTTTGGAGTTAGTGTTAGTCTAGGTGCAAGATTGATGCATGGTTTGCGCATAATGCACCATAAGCTCAGGAACCATTGTGGAAGCACCCGATAATACTCCTAGGTGAAGAGGCTCAAGTGGAAGCTCGGTTCGATCTGTTTGGAGATAGTGCTAATCTTGATGCAAGATAGGTGCATGGTTTGCATGGAACGTACCATATGCTCAGAAATCCAATTAGACGCACCCAATAGAACTCCCAGATGATAAGTGTCGTATGGAATCTCGCTTCGGTCTATTTGGAGACAGTTTGTTTTGGTGCAAGATAGGTACACAGTTTGTGCCTAATGCACAATAGACTAAGAAACCATTTTGTACGCACGCGATGGTACTCCTAGGTAAAGGGGCTCACGTGGAAGCTTGGTTTGGAGATAGTGCTAATCTTGATGCATGATAGGTGCACGAATTGCATGGAACGTAGCATATGCTTAGAAATCTATTTGGAGGCACCCGATGGAACTCTTAGATGACATCTATCATATAGAATCTCACTTCGATCTCTTTGGAGATAGTGTTAGTTTTGGTGCAAGATAGGAATATTTTGGACGCACGCGATGGTACTCTTAGGTAAAGGGGCTCAAGTGGACGCTCGTTTGGAGATAGTGCTAATCTTGATGCAAGGTAGGTGCATGGTTTGCATGGAATGTACCATATGCTCGGAAGTCAATTTGGAAGCACCCAATAGAACTCCTAGATGACGTGTGTCATATGGAATCTCGCTCCAGTACATTTGTAGATAGTGTTAGTTTCGATGCAAGATAGGTGCACGGTTTGCGCCTAATGCAACATAGGCTCAGAAACCATTGTGGAAGCACCGGATGATACTCCTAGGTGAACAGGCTCAAGTGGAAGCTCGGTTTGGTCTGTTTGGAGATAGTGCTTATCTTGATGCATGATAGGTGTTTGGTTTGCATGGAACGTACCATATGCTCAGAAATTAATTTAGACACAACTAATAGAACTCTTAATGACATATGTCATATGGAATCTCACTTCGTCTATTTGGAGATAATGTTAGTTTTGGTGCAAGATAGGTGCACGGTTTGCGCCTAATGCACTAGAGGCTAAGAAAACATTTAGGATGCACGCGATGGTACTCCTAGGTAAAGGGGCTCAAGTGGAAGCTCGGTTTGGAGATAGTGCTAATCTTGATGCAATATAGGTGCACGGTTTGCATGGAACGTACCATATGCTTGTAAATCAATTTCGACGCACCCGATAGAACTCCTAGATAATGTGTGTCATATAGATTCTCGCTTCGGTCCGTTTAGAGACAAGGTTAGTTTTGGTGCAAGATAGGTGCACGGTTTGTGCCTAATGCACCATAGGCTCAGAAACCATTGTGGAAGCACCCGATGTGGAAAGCTCAGTTCGGTCTGTTTGGAGATAGTGCTAATCTTGATGTAAGATAGGTGCACAGTTTGCATGGAACGTACCATATGCTTAGAAATCAATTTGTACGCACCCAATAGAACTCTTAGATGATGTGTGTCACATGGAGTCTCGCTTTGGTCTATTTAGAGAAAATGTTAGTTTTAGTGAAAGACAGGTGTACGTTTTGCGCCTCATGCACCATAGGGTCAGAAACCATTGTGGAAGCACCCAATGGTACTCCTAGGTGAAGAGACTCAAGTGAAAGCTCGGTTTGGTCTATTTTGATATAGTGCTAATCTTGATGCAAGATAGGTGCACAGTTTGCATGGAACATACCATATGCTCAGAAATCAATTTGGACACACCCAATAGAACTCCTAGATGATGTGTGTCATATGGAATCTTGCTTCGGTCCATTTGGAGATAGTATTAGTTTCGTTGCAAGATAGGTGCACGGTTTGCACCTAATGCACCATAGTCTAAGAAACCATTTTGGACGCACCTAGTGGTACACCTTGGTGAAGAGGCTCAAGTGTAAGCTTGGTTTGGTCTGTTTGGAGATAGTTCTAATCTTGATGCAAGATAGGCTCACGGTTTGCATGGAACGTACCATATGCTTAGAAATCAATTTGGACACACCCGATAGAACTACTAGACGCACCCAATGGAACTACTAGCTGAAGTGTGTCATACGGAATCTCGCTTCGGTCCAGTTGAAGATAGTGTATTGTCGGAAATCAATTTGGACACACCCGATAGAACTCCTAGATGATGTGTGTCATACTGAATCTCACTTCGGTCTGTTTGGAGACTGTTAGTTTTGGTGCAAGATTGGTGCACAATTTGCGCATAATGCACCATAGGCTCAGAAACTATTGTGGAAGCACCCGATGATACTCCTAGGTGAAGGCTCAAGTGGAAGCTCGGTTTGGTCTGTTTCGATATAGTGCTAATCTTGATGCAAGATAGGTGCACGATTTGCAAGGAACGTACCATATGCTAAGAAATCCATTTGGACACGCCCAATAGAACTCCTAGATGACTGCCATATAGAATCTCGCTTCAGTCTGTTCGGAGATATAGTTAGTTTTGGTGCAAGATAGGTACAAGATTTGTGCCTAATGCATCTTAGGCTAACAAACCATTTTGGATGCACCCGATGATACTCCTAGGTAAAGGTGCTCAAGTGGAAGCTAAGTTTGGTTTGTTTGGATATAGTGCTAATCTTGATGCAAGATAGGTGCACGAATTGCATGGAACAAACCATATGCTTAGAAATCTATTTGAAACACCTAGTGGAATACCTAGATGATGTGTGTCATATAGAATCTCACTTCGTTCTCTTTGGAGATAGAGTTAGTTTTGGTGCAAGATAGGTACACAGTTTGTGCCTATCGCACCATAGGCTAAAAAATATTTTGGACGCACATGATGGTACTCCTAGGTAAAGGGGCTCAACTGGAAGCTCGGTTTGGAGATAGTGCTAATCTTGATGCAAGATAGGTGCACGGTTTGCAGAAAACGTACTATATGCTTGGAAATCAATTTCGATGCACCTGATATTACTCCTAGATAATGTGTGTCATATAGAATCTCGCTTCGGTCTGTTTGGAGACAATATTAATTTTGGTGCAAGATAGGTGCATTGTTTGTGCCTAATGCACCATAGGCTCAGAAACCATTGTGGAAGCACCCGATGATACTCCTAGGTGAAGAGGCTGAAGTGGAAGCTTGGTTCGGTCTCTTTTGAGATAGTGCTAATCTTGATGTAAGATAGGTGCATAGTTTGCATGGAACATACCACATGCTTAGAAATCAATTTGGATGCACCCAACAGAAGTCTTAGATGATGTGTGTCTTATGGAGTCTCGCTTTGGTCTATTTAGAGACAACGTTAGTTTTGGTGCAAGATAGGTGCACGGTTTGCACCTAATGCACCATAGGGTCAGAAACCATTGTGGAAGCACTCGATGGTACTCCTAGGTGAAGAGGCTCAAGTGAAAGCTTGGTTTGGTCTATTTTGATATAGTGCTAATCTAGATGCAAGATAGGTGCATGGTTTGCATGGAGCATACCATATGCTCAAAAATCAATTTGGACACAACAGATAGAACTCCTAGATGATGTGTGTCTTATGGAATCTTGCTTTGGTCCATTTGGAGATAGTGTTAGTTTTGCTGCAAGATAGCTGCACGGTTGCACATAATGCACTATAGTCTAAGAAACTATTTTGGACGCACCTGGTGGTACTCCTTGGTGGAGAGGCTCAAGGGAAGCTTGGTTTAGTCTGTTTGGAGATAGTTCTAATCTTGATGCAAGATAGAAGCACGGTTTGCATGGAATGTACCATATGCTCAGAAATCAATTTGGACACACCCAATGGAACTGCTAGATGCACCTAATTGAACTAATAGATGAAGTGTGTCATATGGAATCTCGGTTCGGTCCAGTTGGAGATAGTATTAGTTTCGGTGCAAGATAGGTGTGTGGTTTGTGCCTTGTGCACCATAGGCTTAGAAACTGTTGTAGAAGTTCCCATGGTACTCCTAGGTGAAGAGGCTCAAGTGAAAGCTCGGTTCTGTCTATTTGGAGACAGTGCTAATCTTGATGCAAGATAGGTGTACGGTTTGCATGGAATGTACCATGTTCTCATAAATCAATTTGTACGCACCTGATAGAACTCCTAGATGATCTGTGTCGTATGGAATCTCGCTTCGGTCTGTTTGGAGTCAGTGTTAGTTTATTTGCAAGATTTGTGCATGGTTTGCACATAATGCACGATTGGCTCAGAAACCATTGTAGAAGCACCCAATAATACTCCTAGGTGAAGAGGCTCAAGTGGAAGCTCTTTTTGATTTGTTTGGAGATAGTGCTAACCTTGATGCAAGATTGGTGCATGGTTTGCATGGAACATATCATATGCTCAGAAATCCATTTGGACGCACTCAATAGAACTCTTAGATGATATGTGTCATATGGATTCTCACTTGGGTCTATTTAGAGACAATGTTAGTTTCAGTGCAAGATATGTGCACGGTTTGCGCCTAATGCACCATAGGGTCAGAAATCAAGCACCCAATGGTACTTTTAGGTGAAGAGGTTCAAGTGAAAGCTTGGTTTGGTTTGTTTCAAGATAGTGCTAATCTTGAGGCAAGATAGGTGCATGGTTTGCGTGGAACATATCATATGCTCAGAAATCAATCTGGACACCCGATAGAACTCCTAGATGATGTGTGTCATGGAATCTTGCTTCGGTCCATTTGGAGATAGCGTTAGTTTTGATGTAAGATAGGTGCACGGTTAGCACATAATGCACCATAATCTAAGAAACATTTTTGGACGCACCCGATGGTACTCCTTGGTGAAGAGGCCCAAGTGGAAGCTTGGTTCGGTCTGTTTGGAGATAGTTCTAATCATGATTCAAGATAGGCACACCATATGCTTAGAAATCAATTTAGACACACCCGATGGAACTGCTAGAAGCACCTGATGGAACATCTATATGACGTGTGTCATATGGAATCTTGCTTTGGTCTGTTTAGAGATAGTGTGAGTTTTGTTGCTAGATAGGTGTACGGTTTGCAATTAATGCACCATAGTATCAGAAACCATTGTCCAAGCACCCTATGGTACGCCTAGGTGAAGAGGCTCAAGTGAAAGCTCGGTTCTGTCTGTTTGGAGATAGTGCTAATCTTGATGCAAGATAGGTTTACGGTTTGCATAGAACATAGCATATTCTCAGAAAACAATTTCGACGCACCTGATAGAACTCCTAGATGATGTGTCATATGGAATCTCGCTTCGGTCCGTTTGGAGTTAGTGTTAGTCTAGTGCAAGATTGATGCATGGTTTGCGCATAATGCACCATATGCTCAAGAACCATTGTGGAAGCACCCGATAATACTCCTAGGTGAAGAGGCTCAAGTGGAAGGTCGGTTCGATCTGTTTGGAGATAGTGCTAATCTTGATGCAAGATAGGTGCATGGTTTGCATGGAACGTACCATATGCTCAGAAATCCATTTAGACGCACCCAATAGAACTCCCAGATGACAAGTGTCATGTGGAATCTCGCTTCATTCTATTTGGAGACACTTTGTTTTGGTGCAAGATAAGTACACGGTTTGTGCCTAATGCACCATAGGCTAAGAAACCATTTTGGATACACGCGATGCTACTCCTAGGTAAAGGGGCTCAAGTGGAAGCTTGGTTTGGTGACAGTGCTAATCTTGATGTAAGATAGGTGTACAGTTTGCATGGAATGTACCATATTCTCATAAATCAATTTGTACGCACCTGATAGAACTCCTAGATGATGTGTGTCATATAGAATCTCGCTTCGGTCTGTTTAGAGTCAGTGTTAGTTTAGGTGCAAGATTGGTGCATGGTTTGCGCATAATGCACCATTGGCTCAGAAACCATTGTAGAAGCACCCAATAATACTCCTAGGTGAAGAGGCTCAAGTGGAAGCTCTCTTCGATCTGTTTGGAGATAGTGCTAATCTTGATGCAAGATAGGTGCATGGTTTGCGTGGAACGTACCATATGCTCAGAAATCCATTTGGACGCACTCAATAGAACTCCTAGATGATATGTGTCATATGGATTCTCACTTGGGTCTATTTAGAGACAATGTTAGTTTCAGTGCAAGATATGTGCACGGTTTGCGCCTAATGCACCATAGGGTCAGAAATCAAGCACCCAATGGTACTTTTAGGTGAAGAGGTTTAAGTGAAAGCTTGGTTTGGTTTGTTTCAAGATAGTGCTAATCTTGAGGCAAGATAGGTGCATGGTTTGCGTGGAAAATATCATATGCTCAGAAATCAATTTGGACACCCGATAGAACTCCTAGATGATGTGTGTCATGGAATCTTGCTTCGGTCCATTTGGAGATAGCGTTAGTTTTGATGTAAGATAGGTGCACGGTTAGCACCTAATGCACCATAATCTAAGAAACATTTTTGGACGCACCCGATGGTACTCCTTGGTGAAGAGGCCCAAGTGGAAGCTTGGTTCGGTCTGTTTGGAGATAGTTCTAATCATGATTCAAGATAGGCACACCGTATGCTTAGAAATCAATTTAGACACACCCGATGGAACTGCTAGAAGCACCTGATGGAACTTCTATATGACGTGTGTCATATGGAATCTTGCTTTGGTCTGTTTCGAGATAGTGTGAGTTTTGTTGCAAGATAGGTGTACGGTTTGCAACTAATGCACCATAGTATCAGAAACCATTGTCCAAGCACCCTATGGTACGCCTAGGTGAAGAGGCTCAAGTGAAAGCTCGGTTCTATCTATTTGGAGATAGTGCTAATCTTGATGCAAGATAGGTGTACGGTTTGCATAGAACGTAGCATATTCTTAGAAAACAATTTCGACGCACCTGATAGAACTCCTATATGATGTGGCATATGGAATCTCGCTTCGGTCCGTTTGGAGTTAGTGTTAGTCTAGGTGCAAGATTGATGCACGGTTTGCGCATAATGCACCATAAAGCTCAAGAACCATTGTGGAAGCACCCGATAATACTCCTAGGTGAAGAGGCTCAAGTGGAAGCTTGGTTCGATCTGTTTTGAGATAGTGCTAATCTTGATGTAAGATAGGTGCATGGTTTGCATGGAACGTACCATATGCTCAGAAATCCATTTAGACGCACCCAATAGAACTCCCAGATGACAAGTGTCATATGGAATCTCGCTTCAGTCTATTTGAAGACAGTTTGTTTTGGTGCAAGATAGGTACACGGTTTGTGCCTAATGCACCATAGGCTAAGAAACCATTTTGGATGCACACGATGCTACTCCTAGGTAAAGGGGCTCAAGTGGAAGCTTGGTTTGGTGATAGTGCTAATCTTGATGCAAGATAGGTGCACGGTTTGCACGGAACATACCATATGCTTAGAAATCAATTTGGATGCACCTGATAGAACTCGTAGATAATGTGTCATATGGAAGCTCGCTTTGGTCCGTTTGGGGACAATGTTAGTTTTGGTGCAAGATAGGTGCACGGTTTGCGCCTAATGCACCATAGGCATAGAAACCATTGTGGAAGCACCCGATGATACTTCTAGGTGAAGAGGCTGAAGTGGAAGCTTGGTTCGCTCTGTTTGGAGATAGTGTTAATCTTAATGTAAGATAGGTGCATGGTTTGCGTGGAACGTACCATATGCTCAAAAATCAGATTAGACGCACCCAATGGAACTCTTAGATCATGTGTCTCATGTGGAGTCTCACTTTGATCTATTTAGAGACAATGTTAGTTTTAGTGCAAGATTGGCGCACGGTTTGCGCCTAATGCACCATAATCTAAGAAACCATTTTGGTCGCACCCGATGGTACTCCTAGGTGAAGAGGCTCAAGTGGAAGCTTAGTTCAGCCTGTTTGGAGATAGTTCTAATCTTGATGCAAAATAGGCGCATGGTTTGCATGGAACGTACCATATGCTTAGAAATCAATTTGGACACACCCGATGGAACTGCTAGAAGCACCCAATGGAACTACTAGATGAAGTGTGTCATATGGAATCTTGCTTCGGTCCAGTTGGAGATAGTATTAGTTTCGGTGCAAGATAGGTGCATGATTTGCGCCCAATGCACCATAGGCTTACAAACAATTGTGGTAGTTCCCGATGGTACTCCTAGGTGAAGAGGCTCAAGTGAAAGCTCTGTTTGGTCTGTTGGAGATAGTGCTAATCTTGATGCAAGATAGGTGTACGGTTTGCATGGAATGTACCATATTCTCAGAAAAAAACTTGGATGCACCCAATAGAACTCCTAGATGATGTGTGTCATATGGAATCTCGCTTCGGTCTATTTGGAGACAGAGTTAGTTTAGGTGCAAGATTGGTGCACAGTTTGCGCATAATGCACCATAGGCTTAGAACCATTGTGGAAGTACCCGATTATACTCCTAGGTGAGGAGGCTCAAATGGAAGCTTGGTTCGATTTGTTTGGAGATAGTGCTAATCATGATGCGAGATAGGTGCACGGTTTTCATGGAACGTACCATATGCTTAGAAATCCATTTGGACACACCAAATAGAAGTATTAGATGACATGTGTCATACGGAATCTCGCTTCCGTCTATTTGGAGATAGAGTTAGTTTGGTCTAAGATAAGTACATGGTTTGCGCCTAATGCATCATAGGCCAAGAAACCATTTTGGATACACCAAATGATAGTCCTTGGTAAAGGGGCTCAAGTGGAAGCTTAGTTAGGTTTGTTTGAAGATAGTGCTAATCTTGATGCATGATAGGTGCACGAATTGCATGGAACGTAGCATATGCTAAGAAATTTATTTGGAAGCACCCAATGGAACTCCTAGATGACGTGTATCATATAGAATCTTAGTTCGTTCTCTTCGGAGATAGTGTTAGTTTTGGTGCAAGATAGGTAGATTTTGGACACACGCGATGGCACTCTTAGGTAAAGGGGCTCAAGTGGACGCTCGGTTTGGAGATAGTGCTAATCTTGATGCAAGGTAGGTGCATGGTTTGCATGGAATGTACCATATGCTCGGAAGTCAATTTGGAAGCACCCAATAGATCTCCTAAATGACGTGTGTCATATGGAATCTCGCTTTGGTCTGTTTGGAGACAGTGTGAGTTTCGATGCAAGATAGGTGCATGGTTTGCAACTAATGCACCATAGGATCAGAAACCATTGTCCAAGCACCCAATGGTACTCCTAGGTGAAGAGGCTCAAGTGAAAGCTCGGTTTGGTCTGTTTCAAGATAGTGCTAATCATGAAGCAAGATAGATGCATGGTTTACATGGAACATACCATCTGCTCAGAAATCAATTTGGACGCACCCAATAGAACTCCTAGATGATGTGTGTCATATGGAATCTCGCTCCAGTACATTTGTAGACAGTGTTAGTTTCGATGCAAGATAGGTGCACGGTTTGCGCCTAATGCACCATAGGTTTAGAAACCATTGTGGAAGCACCCGATGAACAGGCTCAAGTGGAAGCTCGGTTTGGTCTGTTTGGAGATAGTGCTAATCTTGATGCATGATAGGTGCTTGGTTTGCATGGAACGTACCATATGCTCAGAAATTAATTTAGAGACAACTAATAGAACTCTTAATGGCATATGTCATATGGAATCTCACATCGGTCTATTTGGAGATAATGTTAGTTTTGGTGCAAGATAGGTGCACGGTTTGCACCTAATGCACTAGAGGCTAAGAAAACATTTAGGACGCACGCGATGGTACTCCTAGGTAAAGGGGCTCAAGTGGAAGCTTGGTTTGGAGATAGTGCTAATCTTGATGCAATATAGGTGCACGGTTTGCATGGAATGTACCATATGCTCGAAAATCAATTTCGACGCACCCGATAGAACTCCTAGATAATGTGTGTCATATAGAATCTCGCTTTGGTCCGTTTGGAGACAATGTTAGTTTCGGTGCAAGATAGATGCATGGTTTGTGCCTAATGCACCATAGGCTCAGAAACCATTGTGGAAGCACCCAATGTGGAAGCTCGGTTCGGTTTGTTTGGAGATAGTGCTAATCTTGATGTAAGATAGGTGCACAGTTTGCATGGAACGTACCATATGCTTAGAAATCAATTTGTACGCACCCAATAGAACTCTTAGATGATGTGTGTCACATGGAGTATCGCTTTGGTCTATTTATAGAAAATGTTAGTTTTAGTGCAAGATAGGTGCACGTTTTGCGCCTAATGCACCATAGGGTCAGAAACCATTGTGGAAGCACCCAATGGTACTCCTAGGTGAAGAGACTCAAGTGAAAGCTCGGTTTGGTCTGTTTGGAGATAGTGCTAATCTTGATGCAAGATAGGTGCACGGTTTGCATAGAACATACCATAAGTTTAGAAATCAATTTGGACACACCCGATAGAACTACTAGACGCACCCAATGGAACTACTAGCTGAACTGTGTCATACGAAATCTCGCTTCGGTCCAGTTGAAGATAGTGTATTGTCGGAAATCAATTTGGACGCACCTGATAGAACTCCCAGATGATGTGTGTCATATTGAATCTCGCTTCGGTCTGTTTCGAGACTATTAGTTTTGGTGCAAGATTGGTGCACAATTTGCGCATAATGCACCATAGGCTCAGAAGTTACTGTGGAAGCACCCGATGATACTCCTAGGTGAAGGCTCAACTGGAAGCTTGGTTCGATCTGTTTGGAGATAGTGCTAATCTTGATGCAAGATAGGTGCACGGTTTGCAAGGAACGTACCATATGCTAAGAAATCCATTTGGACGCGTCCAATAGAACTCCTAGATGACTGCCATATAGAATCTCGCTTCAGTCTATTCGGAGACAAAGTTAGTTTTGGTGCAAGATAGGTACACGATTTGCGCCTGATGCATCTTAGGCTAAGAAACCATTTTGGATGCACCCGATGATACTCCTAGGTAAAGGTGCTCAAGTGGAAGCTAAGTTTGGTTTGTTTGGATATAGTGCTAATCTTGATGCAAGATAGGTGCACGAATTGCATGGAACATACCATATGCTTAGAAATCTATTTGAAAGCACCTAGTGGAACACCTAGATGATGTGTGTCATATAGAATCTCACTTCGTTCTCTTTGGAGATAGAGTTAGTTTTGGTGCAAGATAGGTACACTGTTTGTGCCTATCGCACCATAGGCTAAGAAACATTTTGGACGCACATGATGGTACTCCTAAGTAAAGGCGCTCAAGTGGAAGCTCGGTTTGGAGATAGTGCTAATCTTGATGCAAGATAGGTGCACGGTTTGTAGGGAACGTACTATATGCTTGGAAATCAATTTCGATGCACCCGATATTACTCCTAGATAATGTGTGTCATATAGAATCTTACTTCGGTCTGTTTGGAGACAATATTAGTTTTGGTGCAAGATAGGTGCATTGTTTGCGCCTAATGCACCATAGGCTCAGAAACCATTGTGGAAGCACCCGATGATACTCCTAGGTCAAGAGGCTGAAGTGGAAGCTTGGTTCGGTCTCTTTTGACATAGTGCTAATCTTGATGTAAGATAGGTGCACAGTTTGCATGGTACATACCACATGCTTAGAAATCAATTTGGATGCACCCAACAGAACTCTTAGATGATGTGTGTCACATGGAGTCTCGCTTTGGTCTATTTAGAGACAATGTTAGTTTCGGTGCAAGATAGATGCACGGTTTGCACCTAATGCACCATAGGGTCAGTAACCATTGTGGAAGCATTCGATGGTACTCCTAGGTGAAGAGACTCAAGTGAAAGCTTGGTTTGGTCTATTTTGATATAGTGCTAATCTTGATGCAAGATAGTTGCATGATTTGCATGGAGCATACCATATGCTCAAAAATCAATTTGGACACAACAGATAGAACTCCTAGATGATGTGTGTCATATGGAATCTTGCTTCAGTCCATTTGGAGATAGTGTTAGTTTCGGTGCAAGATTGTTGCACGGTTGCACATAATGCACCATAGTCTAAGAAACCATTTTGGACACACCTGGTGGTACTCCTTGGTGAAGAGGCTCAAGTGGAAGCTTGGTTCAGTCTGTTTAGAGATAGTTCTAATCCTGATGCAAGATAGACGCACGGTTTGCATGGAACGTACCATATGCTCAGAAATCAATTTGGACCCACCCAATAGAACTGCTAGATGCACCTAATTGAACTAATAGATGAAGTGTGTCATATGGAATCTCGGTTCAGTCCAGCTGGAGATAGTATTAGTTTCGGTGCAAGATAGGTGCGTGGTTTGTGCCTAGTGCACCATAGGCTCAGAAACTGTTGTAGAAGTTCCCAATGGTACTTCTAGGTGAAGAGGCTCAACTGAAAGCTCGGTTCTGTCTATTTGGAGATAGTGCTAATCTTGATGCAAGATAGGTGTATGGTTTGCATGGAATGTACCATATTCTCATAAATCAATTTGTACGCACCCGATAGAACTCATAGATGATGTGTGTCATATGGAATCTCGCTTCGGTCTGTTTGGAGTCAGTGTTAGTTTAAGTGCAAGATTGGTGCATGGTTTGCGCATAATACACCATTGGCTCAGAAACCATTGTAGAAGCACCAGATAATACTCATAGGTGAAGAGGCTCAAGTGGAAGCTCTTTTCGATCTGTTTGGAGATAGTGCTAATCTTGATGCAAGATAGGTGCATGGTTTGCATGGAATGTACCATATGCTCAGAAATCCATTTGGACGCACTCAATAGAACTCCTAGATGACATGTGTCATATGGATTCTCGCTTGGGTCTATTTAGAGCCAATGTTAGTTTCAGTGCAAGATAGGTGCACGGTTTGGGCCTAATGCACCATAGGGTTAGAAATCATTGTGGAAGCACTGAAGGGTCGAGATGGCGGACTAGAGGGGGGTGAGTAGTCCTTTCTACAAATTATTACGTTGGCTAACCAAAACAAATGCGGAATTAAACCTATCGTTCTAGCCAAGACTACACCCCTCTATCTAAGTTCTCTAGCATCTTGTAAAAGATCCTAAACAAGCAAACAAGGTGCAACCTTAGCAAGAGCTCGCCTAACTAATTATAGGAGCAAGGTCACACAAACCTATGCCACTAGTACTTTGCAAACCGGGGAGCTTCTACACAACTAGTAAGCAAAAGCACAAAGCTCCTAAGCTCACTAGCAAAGCTCAACAACAAGGCAACCAATGCCAAATTAGAGAGCGCAAAAGTACTTAGCTACACAAACTAAGCAATGTGACTAACAAGGTTACACAAATGAAATTAGTCACGCAAGGGAACTACTTCCAGCTACACAAGCAAGAAGGTAACTAGCAAGCTACACAAGCTAACTAATTACAAGAGCAACTACACAAGCACAAGTATATGAAAGTAAGAACAAGCTTGTGTTAGGGACTTGCAAACCAACTGGAAGAACAAAGTTGACACGATGATTTTCTTCCGAGGTTCACTTGGTTGTCACCAAGCTACGTCCCTGTTGACACAAGCTCCAAGGTTGCCGCCGATCCTCTTGCTAGTGGTGACCCGCAAGTCACACTCTCCCACGTGGAGTGCTTACCATAAGATCTAGCACTTGACCTGGCTAGACCACTTGTCGCTCTTCACATCTCGCTCAACTAGAGTTGCTCTTCGCGATCCCCGCGGGGTGAGCACCGTACCCCTCACAATCTCTTCTCCGGAGCACCGCACAATCTCCTTGCGTGCTTCGACGGAGTCACAAGCCACCAAGCCGTCTAGGAGGTGGCAACCTCCAAGAGTAACAAGCACCACCGGCTTGCAACACGAACACCTAGTGCCACTCAATGCAATCTCTCAATGCAACACACTAGAATCACTCACTCGCTATTGATTCGCACTCTTGCAAGCACAAGTGAGTTAGAGGCTTTCCTAGCACTCCCTAAGCATGGACACTAAGTTCCAAGGGTGCTCTCTACAAGCCAAGGCCGGCCACCACTTCTATTTATAGCCCCAAGGGCTAAACTAGCCATTGCCCCTTCACTGGGCAAAACACGAGGGCACCAAACGCTCACAGGGAGCCACCGGACGCTCAACTCCTAGTGTCCGGTGCTCAGGCGTTAGCCACGTGTCACTAGCCGTTTGAACTCGGCCATTGCTGCCAACGACTACTGCGCACGCGCGCCTGCACAGCACCACCGGACGCGTCCGGTGCACACTGGACTCGTGCGCAGAGAGCTCCGCAAACTCGCAGGGTCACTGGACGCGAGCCACCGGACACTGAGCAAGTTGCCACCGGACACGTCCGGTGCACACCGGTCCTAAACTCAGAGAGGTCTGAAAACGCGCAAGGTCACCGAACGCGAGCCACCGGACGCACCCTGAGTGTCCGGTGCTCACCGGACTCATGCGCAGAGAGGGTCACCAAACCGCCCGCACACCAGATGCTGAGCACTGGACTCACTCCGGTGCGTCCGGTGCACTCTGGACAGACTCGATAATACACCGGACGCTAAAGGCCAGCGTCCGGTGCCTCCACGCAGTGCGTCCGGTGCACTCCTCTCCAAAATTCCCACCGGCGCAATATAAAATATGCACTTAATTTTCTCAAAAGCGCCAAATCTCGCCTCGCAAGCTCGACGGGAGGGAGAGAGGAACCCAAACCCCTCTCAACCCTAGGAAGTCCACCTCCTTTGTAAATGTGCCAACACCACCAAGTGTACACCTCCATGTGCAAGTGTGTCCGCATTTTCACAAACATTTTCCCAAAGGAGTTAGCCTCTCAACTTGCCACGCCACTCGATCCTAACACATATGCAAAGTTAGATCGCTCAAGTGGCACTAGATGACCGAGATGCAAACAAGTTTGCCCCCTTGATAGTACGGCCATCTATCCTAAATCCGGTCATAAACTTCTCTACACACCTATGACCGGTGAAATGGAAAAGCCCTAGGTTATACCTTTGCCTTGCGCTTTCCATTCCATCTCCTCCAATGTTGATGCAACACATGCACCAACCAATCACCAAATGATATGATCCACTTCATATCATCACGTGACCGTATTGGTTCATCGATCTTGACCACACTTGCTCTTCACCGTTGCCTCAGTTCATCGGCGCCAAGTCTTGCTCAAGCTTCACCGTCACACGTGGTCCCTCGCTTCAAAGCCTCCGACTTGCCCTTCACTCTTGCAACCGGTCCATCGAGCCAAGCTTCATCTTGATCTTCTCCACCTTGGTCACATGACTCCATGTCATGTCTCATATGCAATGAGCTCCTCCATCATCATATCATCACTTGTGGACTAATCTCCTGTGTATCTCACATAAACACTATTAGTTCACCTAAGTTATCACTCAATTACCAAAACCAAACAAGGACCTTTCAACCTCCCCCTTTTTGGTAATTGATGACAACTCTACAAAGATATGGAAATTAAGCTTTTTCAAGCTAGCACTTCACACAAGTGTTAATTGCTAACTTGATTTGGATTTTATGCTACTTATCCAACATTTAAGCTCTATGTCAAGATTTGGATAAGCACCACAAAACCCTACTAAGTGCTAAGGTGTATAGAATAAACCTTTGTAGCTCTATAGCAAATTCGATATCAATTGAAGCATTCAATGTGCACCATCCTTAGCACCATGTGTAGCTAGACAACAAAAACACTAGAAACCCCGTGAGATCAACATTAAAAGCAAGGGTCTAGTCTTTACTTGAAGAACACAAGTCTAGCTACCAACCTATGTATGCTAGTTATCATATCATCAATCAAGTTCTATAACTAGCATACACCACACAAGCATGCATATTGAATTTAAAAACTTATGCAATGCAAGCAAGCACATGAATATGCACAAATCAAATGCAAACAAACAAGGTTCATGAGCTTGCTCCCCCTACTTGTGTGCTTTACTTTTGTCCAAGAATTTTGATCCATCATTTTTTTAATGTTGCTCCCTTGTCCATGTCCATCTTTGATCTCTCCCCCTTGAAACATATATTTTGTTGTCCAACTTATCCCATGATCATATCTTTGTTCCAACTTCTCCCCCTTTGTCATCAATTTCCATAAAAGGTATGTGATACCAATTAAATCACTTGATACTAATTGAAAAAGTGTGAATCTCATTGTGACAAAGGATTGCATGGGGATAGATGGTTGAGGCTTGAATCTTGCATTTTTTATGGACATCACCATATGTGTTGGAATGACATTACTTGAATTTCTCTTGAGATACCACATAGGATCTTTGACCTTGATACCTTTTGGTGGGGCACTCCCCCTATGTCATAGCATGGGTCATTCACTTGTCAATCTTGTTGGTGAGGGAACTTTATTTGCTTGATGATCACTTAAAGTTGAGGATCACTTGTGGAACCACCTTCTTGTATGATAGATACCATATGTATAAATGTGATATCACTTGAAATATCTTGTTCGATACCATATGGGATTCTTCTACCAATAAGGTCTTCTAGTATGGAACCACTTGTTTGCTATCTTGAACATTTGTTATCATCATGAGTACCATTTGTTGGATACCAATTGAAGAAACATTTGAATTTAGATACCATTTGCATTGTTGTCTTGTTCTTGCACTCTAATCATCATGAGCTTCTAATTGTTGACTTGAACTATGTTGATTTGCCTAAGCTTCCAAGTCCGGTTTGAACCAATGACAAGCTTTTTCACACCTCACATTAAGGGTTATCTTGCCAATGTTGTACTTGTCACTTGTTAACAATCCAAAATAGATCAAGTACTTAGGTTCACTAGCACATGAACAAACTCATATACATACCACTAGATCAACTAATCATTCAAGCAATAGTGGTAGGTTTATGAATTTAAAACTTTTCATTTGACATGCATGATCCTATTAAGCATGTACTATATGCACTAACCGCATACTAGTAACGGATGAAATGATCATGCACATTACAATGATACCTTTGCTATGTTGGAGAAGAGGATAGTCACATAGATTCCAATTCATTTCTCCAATAGCAATGTGAAGTCCAATTAATAAGCTTGGTGAAGATCAATTATAAATGCCAATTGATAGATCAAATCTTCACCCATATGAATGGAAAACCACTTTATGATCAAGTGCACTATCTTGTTGTGGTTGGCTTGCTTCTTCTTTTGATCATTGCTTGCATGAGAGAACTACTAAGAATATCACTTGAAATAGCATGACTAGCTCTCGTTTGGGTTGTAGCTTGCTTTCTTGATCAATCCTTTTGATGGCTTCAACTAAGCATCTCAAATGTCCTTTAGATCACCACTTCCATGTTAGCCTTCCAAGCACCACACTTGCTTTACCCACTCCTCGGGCGGCACGCCCCTCACATAGGGAGAAGTGACCTCTCTCCAAAGAACTATTTTTGATACTTACTTGAATTGCTTTGATTGATTGATTCAAGTGACGGACTTAATGTGATGAGTAACCATGAATTCCCTTTTTAAGTCCTTTTCTTTCTACTTGTTTAAGTCCTTTTCTTTCTACCAATTTGTCATCAATACTCACTAGAACTTAAACTTTACCTTCATATTGAGTTTGATCTTGATCTTCAATTTGAGTACTAAAAGTGTACACTAAGTACATTCCACAACCAAATGCCCTTGTGCTCATTACTTGTCCTGCTAATAGATCAATTCAAAACCAAACTTAGGTGCCTCAAACACTTGTAAACATGTTTCCAACTTGAGGACCTTTCAATTGAAGTGACTTTAGATCAATCCAATAATTGTCACTTTTCTGGCAGATTCTGTACCCTTTAAAGAAATATCGATATCTCACAATGTACATATCCAAATATCACGAAATTTGGTGAAGATGTGACTCACTAAGTCTTCTAGCAGCTGTAAAAATTTGAGCTTCATTTGACTTCTAGATTGCCACCAGATTTCAATTCTTCCACCACTGCTACATGCTGAAAACTGCTGCACTATAGCTGATAAGATCTACTCCAAAACCGAAGTATCCCTCATCCAATTTTCATGAGATTTTTACAGCATCTTCTATGATAAGTGCACAGCATGCATACCAAATTTCAAGCCATTCCAAATAGATTTTGTCACTCAAACGCAGACTTGATATTTGCTAGCTCAGGTTTTCAATATTTGGCAGATTTCATGTAATTGAGCTATACTTGTTCAAATTGAACCAAACTTGAAATCGACTTGATTGAATACTCTCATAAGACATATATCAATTCAATCCACTTACTAAAAGTCATCTCATGAATTTATTCAACTCAAATCAATCCAAACTTGATTGCTAACCATTTAATCCATTCAATCATCTTATAGCAAGCAACATGCATATATATCCAATTCAATCAACTCATATGCACCCAAATGAATGTGATCAACAAAGATATACCTTGGTTAGCTTATGATCATCCAATTTGCAAGCTTCAACTCATGTATTTGCAAGCCATCAAATAATTCAATAAATCACCACAACTTGAATGTGACACTTGTATATTATAGCATATTTGGACTTCACTATCTTGTCATGGCATTGGGTTTGGTTGTGCACTCGGCTTCAATACTTAACTCAATCATATGATGAACAATTATAGGATCAATTGAATCAAGTCTCCAATGCTGATGGTACCTACAAACAATCATCCACCTTTTGATGGTACCCAAACTAGTTTGGGTCCTCTCAAGTTAGGAGCAACATACTTAGGCGATGCCTTAGTATGAATAGCGGGATGTTTTGCAATAGCAACCATAGAGGTACCATCACCATCCTTTCTAAGCATATTATGGTTATCAATTGAAATAGGCTTAGAACTATTACCTAGGGGACATGAATGAGCCATGTGTCCCCTTTCCCGGCATAAGTAGCAACTTCTCTTTGATTGAGCATTTTCTTCCTTGCTCATGTGTTGCTTCTCATTGCCTTGCTTCTTGAGGGTTGCTTGAGCCTTCTTCTCAAGCTTGGTAGGACACCTCGAGGCAAAGTGTCCCTCATTCTTGCACTCAAAACACATGATGTGATCATAAGCTTTCTTCTTGTCTTGATTCTTGCTCATCATCTTGGCATCTTGGATTTGCATTGGATGCCTTGCTCTTCCACCCCTTCTTGTTTTCTTCTTCTTCTTCATCAAGTCACCGTGATGGTTGAACTTGACTTGAGCTTTGGGCTTCTTCTCTTGCTCAACTTGTGGCTTAGGTTGAGGCTTTACTTGTTGCTTCACCAATTGCTTGGTTGGGCACATTGAGGTGAGATGACCCCAAGTGCGACACTTGAAGCACTTGACATGCTTTAGCCTCTCTTCTTCTTTTATCTTCTTGAGCTTCTCTTTGTTTGGGCAACCATTGGCAAGATGTCCCACTTCATGGCACCGATAGCACATGAAATGAGAAAGCTTTCCCTTTTCTTGCTTTCTTTTGCCCTTTGTCATCTTTTCTTTGAAGCCAAGGCCACACTTGTCACCATAGATTCTTTGAGTCTTTAATATATGCTCAAAGGTGACTTTTGAATTATAGCACCTCTCTAGCTTGTTGCTCAAGTTCTTCACTTGTTCATTGAGCTTATTGTTCTCCTTCAAAAGGTTAGTCTCACAAGACATAGAAGTAGAACAAGCATCTATATCTGAAGAACATGGCATAGATAGTAAATCATGGCAAGAGGTGGATACATGCTTCTTGCATACATCACAAGGGTTAGTAATAATATGTGATTGATCATTTGACCCAAGTGATGAGCTCTCACTAGTTTTAATTTCTTCATTAGAAATCTTCTTAGTGAGAAATGCATGATCTTTTACCAAGTTATCATGAGTAACACAAAGTTCATCATGAACCAATTTTAGCTCCTCATGTGAACAAGTAGTAACATAAAGTACATGCTTTTGTTGTTCACATGTGGTCTTTAGAAATGAGTTTTCATTTTTTCAATTTACTTGTTTTAGTCATCTCATTTCTTAAAGCTTTGGTGAGTCTACATACAAGCTCAAAATTTGGATCATCACAATCAACAATCACATCTCCAATAGATACCTTGCCGTCACCATGAGACATGGAGGAATGTGATGAAGTGGATGAGCTTGTAGAAGCATCACTCTCATAGCCATCATCTTCATCCTCACTTGACCATGAGGTGGAGCAATACTCCACAACCACCATGTTGTGGTCATGCTCAACATCCTCACGTGCATCCACCTTTGGCACATCATCTTCTTTGGTGATCGCCTCATATTTCTCATTGAGATAACTCCAAATCTCATGAGAGGACTTTATATCCACGATCTCACCAAATATGTTATCTTTCATGGATGAATAGAAGATGTTAGTAGCTTGGTAGTCGAGATGTAGACATTTCTCATGTGCTTGAGTTAGATTCTCTTCATCCAACACTTGAGAAAAGCCTACATCTACCATCCACCACATTTGAGGAGAAATATACTTAAAATTGCATGTCATCCAATTTCTCCACTGTGCAATGTGTGTGCCATCAAAAATGTGTGCACACTCAACATCTAGCCCATAAGCCGCCATCCACTCGGGTCGGTGAAGACCACAAATAAGAGACCTAGCTTTGATACCACTTGAAGGGTCGAGATGACGGACTAGAGGGGGTGAATAGTCCTTTCTAAAAATTATTACGCCGGCTAACCGAAACAAATGCGGAATTAAAACTATCGGTCTAGCCAAGACTACACCCCTCTCTAGCACCTTGTAAAAGATCCTAAACAAGCAAACAAGGTGCAACCTTAGCAAGAGCTCACCAAACCAATTCTAGGAGCAAGGTCACACAAACCTATGCCACTAGTACTTTGCAAACCGAGGAGCTTCTACACAACTAGTAACCAAAAGCACAAAGCTCCTAAGCTCACTAGCAAAGCTCAACAACAAGGCAACCAATGCCAAATTAGAGAGCGCAAAAGTACTTACACTACTAGAAACCTGTTAATCAATGACGATTCACTAGTGACAATTGTATATTTCGTCACAGAATGAGAGTATGCTATGACGAAATATGTAGATTCGTCATTAGTCACTAGTGACCGAGCTTAGGCACAAAAGATAATGACGAAAACAAAATAATCGTCATACAACAGCAACACGTCATTGATTGTCTGCTTCCAGTACCACCTCGAGAACACTGCGCCGTGGTCCCACCTTAACGACGTGGCGCTATGGGCCCGCGGTGGGTCCCACTGTCGGGACGTGGCTGTTGACATGTGGCACTGTGGGCCCACGGTGGGGGCCTTAGAATGACGACATGGCGGTGGGCCCCAACATAGTGCCATGGTGGCTGACACATCACGCTACGGGCCCATGGAGACAACGTGCAAGTCCACCAACAGGATTCAGCCTTGCTCTCATTTTTTGCAAAAATATTACCCCCGCACGTCATTGATTGTCTGCTTCCAGTACCACCTCGAGAACACTGCGCCGTGGTCCCACCTTAACGACGTGGCGCTATGGGCCCGCGGTGGGTCCCACTGTCGGGACGTGGCTGTTGACATGTGGCACTGTGGGCCCACGGTGGGGGCCTTAGAATGACGACATGGCGGTGGGCCCCAACATAGTGCCATGGTGGCTGACACATCACGCTACGGGCCCATGGAGACAACGTGCAAGTCCACCAACAGGATTCAGCCTTGCTCTCATTTTTTGCAAAAATATTACCCCCGCACGGGAGAGTTGGACGTTCGAACTCGCGACCTGCTGCTAGGAAGGAAAGTGGTGCTACCACTGGAACTCTTGAGCTTTTGTGTCTATTGCATGTCTGGGTGTGTATATGTACTGAGAACATGATTTGTCTTGATTTTTTTACCACGTATCGATCGAGTTGGGCCCTGTCCACTTCATCGCGTATACGTGCGGCGGCTACTCTCGTAGGCGTTCGTGGCGGCTCCTTTCGTAGAGTCGTGGCCATAAATCGTGTGGAGGCATCCAGGGGCTTCACGACGTCGAGCAGCAGGTGATCGGCGCCGTCAGAGTTGCGCGGGGGCGGGAAGCACAACAGTATCAACGTTGACAAGCGTGTGGGGCGGGCGGAGCACCTCTTGGCGTGCAGTGGCGTGCGTGGGACAGAGCACTAGCGCCGGCGATCGTCGGCAATCAAAGTGCGTGCCTACATATATATGCATGTGTGTGATTTGGTTTTGAATTTTTATACATACATGCATGTGTGTGATTTGTTTTTGAATTTTATTGTCGTGTATATATGCAGGGCATGCACAGTTGCATTGGGTAGCAGCGACACACTTGGGAGAGAACTGACAAGGTTTGATTGTTTTTGAAAATTTTTAAATAAAATATGCATAGTACAAGGTTTGAATTGTTTTTTGTTGAATTTACTCTCATTTGATTTTTACAAAATTGTATTGTCAAAACAGATGGATAGAAGGTGGGTTTATGGGATACAATTCACAACTGCATATAAGAAAGGAGTTGAAGAGTTCATGGACTTTGTTAGCAAAAGATACCCCAAAGACAGCCATATACTTTGTCCATGCCGCAAATGTCTTAATCAAAGTATGCTGCCTCAAGATGATGTTAGTGACCATATACACATTTATGGAATGTCAGCTACATACACGAGGTGGATTCACCACGGGGAGTCGGAAGATGCTGCAGTAGTTGAGAATGTAGAGCAGGAGGTTGAAGGGAGTGATCATGACTTTGGGATTAATGTGGATGTGCCTGATTATAACACCCCGAAAATTCTATTTCGGGTTGTTATTAGAAAATATTAAATAAAATGTATGGTTTTAATATGTGGATAAAATTCGCCAACAATAGTTTAGATTTTCACATATTTTTATCAAAGAAAAATGGTGCTTTTCAAATATTTTGGAATTAATTAGACAGGATTTTGTTGATGTGATGCATATCTATTGCTTGAGTTGGTTGATTTTGTATGTGCTATGTTTTAAAAAACACGTTTAGACGCCGTTCGATCCTTTCCGATAATTTTCTAGACTTTTTCGAGCTTTTTCCCATTTTTCCTAAAACAAAATCTATTTTTTATATGCCCTAAAATTCTTTTTATAGACACCAAAAACTTTATTTTGATTGATCAACTCTCATTATATCTCTAAAAGTTTTTCTTTAATTTTTTAGAATTTTGGAAATATTTTTTAGGGATTTGAAATGATTTCAGTTTTTTCTGGAATTATTTTGAAACTGAAAATGATTTATTTAAAATCCCAAAATTAAGAAATTTTGAAACTTTTCCAAACCCTAGACCTATATATATGCCGGCGTAGCCCTTGACGCGCTGATTTCAGAAGTACGACCCTTTTTCCGAGCCGCCACTCGTAGCTCCGTAGATCGATCGCCGAAGTTTTGGATCTCGTTCCGGCGAACTTTTCCGGTGAACATTCGGCGAGCGTTTCCGGTTATCTCCGGCATCTCCTACGGAAACCGTCACCATCCCGAGGTTCGTCTCATCGTCCTCTACACCGGTACGCCATTTGTTTCGCAAATCCATGTCGGTTTGGCCGGTTCCCTTCCCCTTCTCTCTTCTGCGACGAACTTTACTGTGATTTTCTAAATCTCCGGCCATGGCCGCGGCCCTCCTCGCCTCGGGCCAAGCGCTGCTCCCCGACCCTAACCACACCACCACGTCGAGCCCCGCGCTGTGCGTGCCTCCCTTGCGTGCTGCGCAAACAGCCGCCGGCGCCGCTCACGGCCGCAGAGCCGGCTCTGTGTGGCCCGTGCAGGTCGTCGTGCGGGCCCTTGCCCCGACCCTGCGCGTGGGTCATCCGGCCGCATGCCGCTGCGCCGCCGGCCTGGCCAAGTCTCGGCCGAGCCCTCCCTTCCCGGTGCCCAGTAGCTGCTGCTTCCGATCTTCTAATTGGCCACTGCGTTCACGAACAGGACACAAGGTTGAAGATGATGGTATTTACAAGTTTGCCATTGTCCTTTAATTATTCATCATTTAATCATCCTAATTCCGATTCGAATCGTTCCAGTTGCGTTAGATTTGTGTCGTCGTGTTCTACGCAGCAGTGCAAATATTTATTATATGACTCGTTTATACATTTATTGATTTAAATATAATTTGTTTAATATTTTTTAATAACTTTATAATTAAAAGTCAATAGGTTTATAATTTGGTTCTCGTTGTATTGCGATCATGCCGGTGTAAACTACGTGTTAGAGACGCTGTTTTCTATGTCTTATATTTTTTAATATGGTTAATTTGTTTAATTTTTATTGAGTGCTCTTTTAATTAATTGAAAACCTTTAGGGTTTACACTTCAGTCTTTTTATAGTCAAATATTAACTTGATTAATATTAACTTAAATGTTTCTTAATTATAGTTCATTTAGTTAAATATGAAGCATGTAATTAATTTAGTTAATATCTATCTAATGTATCTTGGATTAAAAGCGACTTAGTTATATAGTTTAGTCTTTAAATAAAGAATGTTAATATAATTAATATCAACCTAAATGAATTTTCAATTATGATCTGTTTAGATTAACTTTTGAAAATAAATAGTGATTCTAATTAAGTTGCTCTCACTCGTTTTATATTCTCTGAGCTATAAATGCTAAAATAGTTTAAATAATTTCTATAATTATTTATAAATAGAGTATGACTAGAACTATACTTCGTCTTTTATAATTATAATTTGTTTAATTCCACTTTTTGAGTTATTTCTCTAAAAAAAGTCTATCACCTCTTTTCATCAAATAAAATAGATCAAGCGAATAGTTGATCTTCTTCGTTGCACTTCGAACCTCGAAAGTTGTGTCCGTTTAACGATAGCTTCGTTCCCAATCGTTCTTGCGTTGCCACGATCGTAGCAATAAGTCATGTCGTTTAGTGCGCTCTTTCTAAGCTTTTCTTTTGATTGATGTCTGTTCTTAGTCATGTTTGTTTGTCTGTTTGTGTTGCTTGGTTGCTACGAGTAGAAGAATCGTGGTTCGTCAACAGTAAAGACCAGGAGCTAAGGACCGACAGTCGAAGCAGAAGTTGGAGATCAGGAGAAAGAAGCTAAAGAATTCTGAGCAGTTGTACACTGGGAATAAAGGCAAGTGCAGACACCATTTGATCATTTTGAACCTACTCATTAATGTCATTTACTTTACATGCATGTGTCCAATGAATGCAAACCCTAATGACATGACTAGCTTTACTTACTATTCCTTGTTCACCTGGAGTTATGTATATGGGTAGTGTAGGCTATACTAGGTTTGCTTAGCTGCTCTACTCATCTTATACACATGCCTAAACAAGAATTACTCTCTACTTAACTTGATGCTTAAACTGTGCTGAACCTTTGGTCACTGCGGTGATGGCGATGTTGGATGCTTACGAGCATCGTGATGATGGTGGTGACAGGGGGAGCGGGTACTGTTGGTGGTCCGGTTTGCCGGGCGTACCCGTCTCTGCTCTCCGTAAGGACTTAGTCAGGGAGCGGCCCCCTGGGACTTACAGTGCAGCTCCAAGCTATATGGCTCTGGCTTGACTAATTAGCAGGACCTCCACTAGTAGGGTGTTACTTTCCGGGTAGGCGTGAGGAAGTAACTTGGGTAATGAATATTAAGTTAGCGGCTGCTCGGTACGCCATGGCTATGGGTATCGACTGTCGAGCGCCCCGGCGAAAACTCACGAGTGCCATCCTATTAGTTGGACCCTGTGAAAGGTCTCGTAGTGAGACCCTGCCTGCTCAACTTGGCAGTGTTTTGGGGAGTCATGACCCCGGGCAAATGGGAATCACGACTTGGAGTGAACGTGCACACCTCTGCAGAGTGTAAAACTGATATATCTTCCGTGCTCACGGTCACGAGCGGCCAAGACCCTCACTTGATGAGCAAATTGGATTCACTGGATACTTGGAGATGGAACTTGGCGAGGTTGCTACCTCGTGTTTTGGCGGAATGGCTATTCTGTGTTGGCAGGATTGCTATCCTGTGTTAATAATTAGGGTTAATCCCTGGACTACTATAATTATTAGGATAGTCATTAAAAAGATGCTAATTACTACTTACACTAATTAAGGGTTGGGTTTATGCTACTCATAATTAGTAATAGGTTGTTCTAATAATAGTCATAATTAAAAGTGATCAACTAAAATGCTACCGCAGTCAAACCAAGTCAGCTTTACCTTGTTTTAAGCCTTGCATGTCATTACTTTCCGTCTATGCTTGCTGAGTTCGACATGAACTCACCCTTGTTGTTTCCCCCACACCCCAGTGTGTAGTAAAGTGCTGCTCAGAAGGACATAGATGCTATGGAGTTTTCTAGAAGCTTATGAGAAGTGCTTGGCGTACGGAGCCCCCAGTCAACCGTCCCTGAGAAGAATGGAGCCTAAGAAGTTCTAGCTACTGTTTCCGCGTACTTTGATGTTTTGTAAGTGTTATTATAATATGTTTTCCGCTATATATAACATTGATTCCGATATTTCTATTCTTTTGTTATATGTGTGGACTTCCTAGGCACACATATGACGACTCTGGTCTTATTTTAAAAGCCAGGGTGTGACAGGAATGGTATCAGAGCAATGTTGACTGTAGGACATATGCTTAGATAGCACTGGTCGATTTCTAAAGCTTATTTTGCTATAAAACTATTTTCTTATACCTTGACCCTTGATTCTAACTATTTCTTCATCCTTGTCATGTTGTATCCCCTCCTTGAATAGCTTCCTTTGAGCTATTTCTATTTATCTCCTTGGCTTTTGTTTAGTTGTTTTTCTTAAGTTTTCAAAACTCACTTTATTTCTCAAATTCGATGGCCCTTCATCATCTTAGACTTACCTTTTAGGATGACCATCACTGTTGAAGAAGTTCGTGTAGTGTCGATGATGTATTGTATGCTTGTCTTGCTTGTTTGTATTGCTTGTGTGTTATCCTTGTTCTCATGTTCTGAAGGATGCCCAGTTTAGTTTGATCCATGTTAAGTGGGGTAGATCCTCTACCACTCTTGATATCAACAAAATGAAGTTTGAAGATTGAAGACCATCTCTTGTCTATCTTTTTTGTATATCAAACTTTATCTTTTTTGTCACCAATCTCCATCTTGTTATCATCTTTTACTAGTGTTTGCCTCTCGATCGTATCCCCCTTAATATAAAGACCTAAAGATAAGTCTTCATCTATCTTGTATATCCTTTTCTGTCATCAATCTTGATCTTTCTTATCATTGAGTACCAACCCTTGGTCCTTGATCTTACATCTTGTAGTCTTGGAATAAATGAAGCACGAAGATTATAAATTCAATCTTTGTCTTCCTTCCTAATCTTTGACAATTCCTAATATTTTCATCATATGTCTCCTAAATCTTGAATCAAGAAATTGTGAGCACCGATTTATCGTTTATATCATCGATTGCTAATCTTCACTCCTTATCTTTACACCTTATAATGTGAAAACCCAGTGATCAACCTTTATCTATCTTTTCACCCTCCTTTTATCTTGCTTTTCAACCTATGCGGATCTTCAATACGTTGACCTCATGCCATAAAGTCTAAATCAATCTTGAGAATTGATCTTTGACTTCTTTGACATTTTTATCCCTAATTGCTAAATCATATCTTGTCAAAAGTCTCAATACAATCTTGATGATCTACTTTGACTATCTTTCTAGCCTCTTCAAATCTCGGGACGAGATTTATGTTAAGTGGGGTAGATCTATAACACCCCGAAAATTCTATTTCGGGTTGTTATTAGAAAATATTAAATAAAATGTATGGTTTTAATATGTGGATAAAATTCACCAACAATAGTTTAGATTTCCACATATTTTTATCAAAGAAAAATGGTGCTTTTCAAATATTTTGGAATTAACTAGACGGGCTTTTGTTGATGTGATGCATATCTACTGCTTTAGTTGGTTGATTTTGTATGTGCTATGTTTTAAAAAAACACGTTTAGACGCCGTTCGATTCTTTCCGATAATTTTCTAGATTTTTTCGAGCTTTTTCCCATTTTTCCTAAAACAAAATCTATTTTTTATATGCTCTAAAATTCTTTTTATAGACACCAAAAACTTTATTTCGATTGATCAACTCTCATTATATCTCTAAAAGTTTTCCTTTAATTTTTTAGAATTTTGGAAATATTTTTTAGGGATTTAAAATGATTTCAGTTTTTTCTGGAATTATTTTGGAATTGAAAATGATTTATTTAAAATCCCGAAATTAAGAAATTCCGAAACTTTTCCAAACCCTAGACCTATATATATGCCGGCGTAGCCCTTGACGCGCTGATTTCAGAAATACGACCATTTTTCCGAGCCGCCACTCGTAGCTCCGTAGATCGATCGCCGAAGTTTTGGTTCTTGTTCCCGGCGAACTTTTCCGGCGAACATTCGGCGAGCGTTTCTGGTTATCTCCGGCATCTCCTGCGGAAACCGTCACCATCCCGAGGTTCGTCTCATCGTTCTCTACACCGGCACGCCATTTGTTTCGCAAATCATGTCGGTTTGGCCGGTTCCCTTCCCCTTCTCTCTTCTCCGACGAACTTTACTGTGATTTTCTAAATCTCCGGCCATGGCCGCGGCCCTCCTCGCCTCGGGCCAAGCGCCGCTCCCCGACCCTAACCACACCACCACGTCGAGCCCCGCGCTGTGCGTGCCTCCCTTGCGTGCTGCGCAAACAGCCGCCGGCGCCGCTCACGGCCGCATGGCCGGCTCTGTGTGGCCCGTGCAGGTCGTCGTGCGGGCCCTTGCCCTGACCCTGCGCGTGGGTCATCCGGCCGCATGCCGCTGCGCCGCCGGCCTGGCCAAGTCTCGGCCGAGCCCTCCCTTCCCGGTGCCCAGCACTGCGCGTGGGTCATCCGGCCGCATGCCGCTGCGCCGCCGGCCTGGCCAAGTCTCGGCCGAGCCCTCCCTTCCCGGTGCCCAGCAGCTGCTGCTTCCGATCTTCTAATTGGCCACTGCGTTCACGAACAGGACCCAAGGTTGAAGATGATGGTATTTACAAGTTTGTCATTGTCCTTTAATTATTCATCATTTAATCATCCTAATTCTGATTCGAATCGTTCCAGTTGCGTTAGATTTGTGTCGTCGTGTTCTACGCAGCAGTGCAAATATTTATTATATGACTCGTTTATACATTTATTGATTTAAATATAATTTGTTTAATATTTATTTAATAACTTTATAATTAAAAGTCAATAGGGTTATAATTTGGTTCTCGTTGTATTGCGATCATGCCGGTGTAAACTACGTGTTAGAGACGCTATTTTCTATGTCTTATATTTTTTAATATGGTTAATTTGTTTAATTTTTTTTGAGTGTCCTTTTAGGCCCTATTTAGTTCCCCACCCAAAAATTTTTCATCTATCCCATCGAATCTTTGGACACATACATGAAACATTAAATGTAGATAAAAAAATAAACTAATTACACAGTTTAGTTGAGAATCGCAAGAGGAATCTTTTAAGCCTAGTTACTCCATGATTAGCCTTAAGTGCTACAGTAACCCACATATGCTAATGATAGATTAATTATGCTTAATAAATTTGTCTTGCAGTTTCCTGACGAGCTATGTAATTTGTTTTTTTATTAGTTTCTAAAAACCCATCCCGACATCCTTCCGACACATCCGATGTGACACCCAAAAAATTTTCGTTCCCAATCTAAACAGGCCCTTAATTAATTGAAAACATTTAGGGTTTACACTTCAGTCTTTTTATAGTCAAATATTAACTTGATTAATATTAACTTAAATGTTTCTTAATTATAGTTCATTTAGTTAAATATGAAGCATGTAATTAATTTAGTTAATATCTATCTAATGTATCTTGGATTAAAAGCGACTTAGTTATATAGTTTAGTCTTTAAATAAAGAATGTTAATATAATTAATATCAACCTAAATGAATTTTGAATTATGTTCTGCTTAGATTATCTTTTGAAAATAAATAGTGATTCTAATTAAGTTGCTCTCACTCATTTTATATTCTCTAAGCTATAAATGCTAAAATAGTTTAAATAATTTCTATAATTATTTATAAATAGAGTATGACCTAGAACTATACTTCGTCTTTTATAAATATAATTTGTTTAATTCCACTTTTTGAGTTATTTCTCTAAAAAAAAGTCTATCACCTCTTTTCATCAAATAAAATAGATCAAGCGAATAGTTGATCTTCTTCGTTGCACTTCGAACCTCGAAAGTTGTGTCCGTTTAACGATAGCTTCGTTCCCAATCGTTCTTGCGTTGCCACGATCGTAGCAATAAGCCGTGTCGTTTAGTGCGCTCTTTCTAAGCTTTTCTTTTGATTGATGTCTGTTCTTAGTCATGTTTGTTTGTTTGTTTGTGTTGCTTGGTTGCTACGAGTAGAAGAAGCGTGGTTTGTCAACAGTGAAGACCAGGAGCTAAGGACCGACAGTCGAAGCAGAAGTTGGAGATCAGGAGAAAGATGCTAAAGAATTCTGAGCAGTTGTACAATGGGAATAAAGGCAAGTGCAGACACCGTTTGATCATTTTGAACCTACTCATTAATGTCGTTTACTTTACATGCATGTGTCCAATGAATGCAAACCCTAAAGACATGACTAGCTTTACTTACTATTCCTTGTTCACCTGGGGTTATGTATATGGGTAGTGTAGGCTATACTAGGTTTGCTTAGCTGCTCTACTCATCTTATACACATGCCTAAACAAGAATTACTCTCTACTTAACTTGATGCTTAAACTGTGCTGAACCTTTGGTCACTGCGGTGATAGCAATGTTGGATGCTTACGAGCATCGTGATGATGGTGGTGACAGGGGGAGCGGGTACTATTGGTGGTCCGGTTTGCCGGGCGTACCCGTCTCTGTCAGGGAGTGGCCCCCTGGGACTTACAGTGCAGCTCCAAGCTATATGGCTCTGGCTTGACTAATTAGCAGGACCTCCACTAGTAGGGTGTTACTTTCCGGGTAGGCGTGAGGAAGTAACTTGGGTAATGAATATTAAGTTAGCGGCTGCTCGGTACGCCATGGCTATGGGTATCGATTGTCGAGCGCCCCGGCGAAAACTCACGAGTGGCATCCTATTAGTTGGACCCTATGAAAGGTCTCATAGTGAGACCCTGCCTGCTCACCTTGGTAGTGTTTTGGGGAGTCATGACCCCGGGCAAATGGGAATCACGACTTGGAGTGAACGTGCACACCTCTGCAGAGTGTAAAACTGATATATCAGCCGTGCTCACGGTCACGAGCGGCCCAGACCCTCACTTGATGAGCAAATTGGATTCACTGGATACTTGGAGATGGAACTTGGCGAGGTTGCTACCTCGTGTTTTGGCGGAATGGCTATTCCGTGTTGGCAGGATTGCTATCCTGTGTTAATAATTGGGGTTAATCCCTGGACTACTATAATTATTAGGATAGTCATTAAAAAGATGCTAATTACTACTTACACTAATTAAGGGTTGGGTTTATGCTACTCATAATTAGTAATAGATTGTCCTTGTTTTAAGCCTTGCATGTCATTACTTTCCGTTTGTGCTTGCTGAGTTCGACATGAACTCACCCTTGCTATTTCCCCCACACCCCAGTGTGTAGTAAAGTGCTGCTCAGAAGGACATAGATGCTATGGAGTTTTCTAGAAGCTTATGAGAAGTGCTTGGCGTACGGAGCCCCCAGTCAACCGTCCCTGAGAAGAATGGAGCCTAAGAAGTTCTAGCTACTGTTTCCGCGTACTCTGATGTCTTGTAAGTGTTATTATAAATATGTTTTCCGCTATATATAACATTGATTTTGATATTTCTATTCTTTTGTTATATGTGTGGACTTCCTGGGCACACATATGACGACTCTGGTCTTATTTTAAAAGCCGGGGTGTGACACTGATGATGATTATGATGAGGATCACGGAGTACCAGAGTTAATAGGAGATCTGTTTGCTGCGGTAGAGGCTGATGGGGAACAACCAAGGTTTGCAAGAGTCCTTGAAGATGCCAAGAAGTCACTTAGCCCGGGTTCTAGCCATTCAAAATTCTCTTTTGTGGTGAGGATGTTTTATATCAAGTCTCGTTATCGAATCGACAATACAGCATTTTCCACAATGATGAAGTTGTTGTCATCTGGATTCCCTCAGAGTGAGTTGCCAAAATCATATGATGAGGCCAAGAAATATCTTGGAGAACTGGGGCTTGCTTTTGAAAACATCCATGTGTGCAAGAATAATTGTGTATTGTTTCGAAAGAGATATGAAAAAGTTAATGTGTGCCCAGTATGCAAGACGTCTAGATGGCAAGATGAAACAGGGACCAAGCGAGTTCCACACAAGGTATTGAGGCATTTTCCTCTTTTACCAAGGTTGAAAAGAATTTTTGCATCAAAGAAAACTTCTGAGGAAACACAATGACACAAGAAAATGAGGACGCCAGTCGACAATATAATGAGCCATCCGGCTGATGGGGAAGCATGGAAGGAGTTTGACAAGAGGGAACCGACATTTGCAGCTGATCCAAGGAACCTGAGGCTTGCCTTAGCTACTGACGGATTCAATCCATTTGGCAACATGAGTACCCAGTATAGTATGTGGCCAGTGCTTCTGACTCCACTGAATCTCGCACCATGGGAATGCGTGAATCCAGCAAACTGCTTTATGGCTTTACTCATCCCAGGTCCAAAATCTCTAGGAAAGGATTTTGATTTGTTCCTTGAGCCCCTTATTGAAGAACTGCTTGAACTATGGGAGGGTGTTAGCACATTGGATGCATGTACTGGTCGGAAGTTTGACCTTCGTGCTACCGTGCTCTGGTGTATACATGATTTTCCAGCGTTGGGCACGTTATCAGGGCGAACAACAAAAGGGTATTATGCATGTATTTATTGTGACAAGGATCCATTATCTCGGGCTATAAGGAATAAGCTATGTTACATTGGACATCGTCGTTACCTTCCAATGAAACATAAATGGCGGAGAAGCTTAGCTTTCGATGGTAAACATGAAAAGAAAGATCAGCCGAGCAAGTTCACTTTGGAGGAGGTAATGGAGGAGCTAGAGAAGGTGAAAAATGTCAGGCCAGGGAAGCATCCGGAAATTATTGGAAATATAAGGAAGCGCAGTGAGGGTCCAAGGATTTATAGCCGCAAAGTTGGTTTGTGGAGATTGCCATATTGGAAAGATTTGAAGCTTCCACATAATCTTGATGTGATGCACATAGAGAAAAACATATGTGAAAACATTCTTGCCACATTGCTCAATGTGCAGGGGAAGACCAAGGACACAACCAATGCTAGGCTAGATTTGCATGATATGGGCATAAGACCTGAGTTGCACTTACAACAGGACGGCAACTCAGTTACTACTCCACACGCTCTGTATGTGTTGGGGAAGGATCAAAAAATTGAGTTTTGTAAGTTTCTCAAAGGTATCAAGTTTCCTGATGGATATGTGGCTAACCTCGGAAGATACATAAGTGAAGATGGTTCAAAGGTGGTTGGAAAGCTAAAAACACATTCTTGCCACATACTCCTGCAAAGAATCATACCTGCAGGCCTAAGAGGTCTAGTGAGGAAGGATGTATATGAAGCAATTGCAGAGCTTGGGACCTTCTTCAGGGAACTATGCAGTAGTAATCTAAGGATAGATATTGTCAAACGACTGAAAGAAGAAATTCCATTGATCCTATGCAAACTTGAGAAAATATTTCCACCCGCCTTCTTTGATGTCATGGTGCACTTGGCTGTGCATCTTCCTGATGAGGCACTGCTTAGAGGACCTGTTCAGTACGGATGGATGTACCCAATAGAAAGGCGGCTAGGCACTTTGAAGAATTTTGTAAGGAACAGGGCTAGGCCAGAAGGATCCTTTGCAGAGGCATATATGGCAAGTGACACCTTGACTTTTTGTTCTAGGTACATGGAGGATATTGAGACTAGATTTAACCAGAATGATGGCAGTGGTGGGGAAATGCCATTGCCTGATGACATATCTATTTTTAAGCATGGTGTTACTCTTGTTGGATCTAATAGGATCCAATACATTGATGATGTTGTCCTCAATAAGTTAGTTTGGTATGTTCTAAATAATTGTGATGAAGTTGAGGAATATGTGGAGTAAGTATCCTTTACTTTTTTGAGATTTAGTTTATGCTTTAATTATAAATTTACAAATTTATCTTATGCCTAACTTTTAACTGCAGCTTGTATAGGGAAGAGCTACTGCTGCAAGGTGCGCGTGATGTTGATAGATTGGTGGAACAAGGATTTGCAAAGTGGTTCCAGTGTCATGTAAGTCAGTACACATTGTGTTAGTAGGTTTAGTAAATGCATTAGTATGGGAATATAATTATTTAACTGCTTTTGTTGTATCAGATTGAGAACAAATGCAAGGAGAATCCAGAATCGATTAGCGAAGGACTGTGGGCACTGTCATGTGGCCCAAATCTACGAGTGAAGACTTGTGCAGCTTGCAAGGTTAATGGAGTGCGCTATAGCACTGTGGATCGTGAGAAGTACCTAATGACACAAAATAGCGGTGTAATGACTGAAGGTTCACATAATGGGAGCGACATAGATTTTTATGGTGTCCTTAAAGAGGTAATTGAGTTGGAATATAACTCGAATTTTCAAGTCCGTCGGACGGTGGTTCTGTTTCGATGCGATTGGTTCAACCAAGACGGCAAGTCCAGAGGACCTCGAGATGATGGACATTTCAAAGCCATCAATGTGCAGTCATTATGGTACAAGAGTGATCCTTTCATCTTAGCAACTCAATCGAAAAAGGTTTTTTACCTACAAGACACATCTTTAGGTAAAGATTGGCGAGTTGTTCAGAAATTTGAACATAGAAATATTTTCGATGTGGCTGAAAAAGATGAGGCTAGTCATGATGTTCATCAGGATGATTATTATTTTGATACTAAGCATGTAGTGGAAGCAGGTGATGATAATGAGGTTAGGGACAATAATCAAGGTGGAGAAGCCACTATAATTCAAGAAAATTTACAAGACCTTATAAGAAGCAAGAAGCAACCTACTATTCATGAAGGTAGTGAGGATGAGGAGGAAGATGATACATTACTACAATACTGTAGTGATGGTGACAATGATAACAATGATGACATGTAGCTAGATGATGAAGATGATGATTCATAGAATGGGCTAGTGAGATGTCCCTACACTGCAATACTGTTTTGGTTTTCCTAGAATTTTGAGTCAAAAATTGTTTTGCTGCTTTCTATATTTTCATTTATTTTTTATACATTTTAGGTTACCCCAAACATTTACTGCAGTACTATTTTGGTTTTCCCAGAAATTCTTGTCGAAATTCTTATGTTGTGCTTCATGGCTCAGTTGCATGATTGAAGGTTACCCCAAACATTTACTGCAGTACTATTTTGGTTTTCCTAGAAATTCTTGTCAAAATTCTTATGTTGTGCATCATGACTCAGTTGTATGCTTGAAGGTTACCCCAAACATTTAGTGCAATACTGTGAAATTCTTGAATTGTATGCTTGAAGGATGCAATTAACAGTGACATGTACACAAGCTGAACAGTAACTGCCTCAAGGGTGAAATATATAAGCTGAACAATAATTCCTCTTGTTCTTACACTTTTATTACTAGCAGCAAGCTACTGCTAGAACTGATACATTGTTGAGGCTTACATTTCGTATAGCCTGGAGAACATTACATGGCTGCTCATGAGTCATTACAACACACTGTACAAATCCTTTCATTTGCTAATAAGCACTACCACACCTCAATTCACAGTTACATATGACTTAGAAGTCAGTACAACACAGCTCCACCAACAGCTGCAGCAGTAACAAGTGAGAGGAGTTCCTACTAATTAGCTACAGCCAGCCAAGCTGATGAAGCCATCTGGATCTTGAGGCCCTTGCACAACTCTTTTTTTACAGTGAAAAAATGTGCACCATTCTCTGACCCTGCACAACTCTTCTTTTACAGTGAAAAATGCAGTCAAACAAGCTGCACCTAGAAGGCCAGAATTATCCTTGCTCCATTGCTGTCGAAATGGCAAAAAAGTGAAAAAAGAATCAGATATGTTTAACAGTAACAACAAGCAAGAATAGCATTGCTTAAAACAGCCAAGTGACTTTATATGTTTCCATAAGAACAATAAAATTCATGAAAAAATGGTCATAGTTATTTATTCCTCCATTTCCTTTATATGACATTGAGTAGTTACAAAAATTGAATTACTCACCATAGTTATATACGATTCAGTACATTAGAGGCCCGCTGCCTGTTATGCTCCCGGATTCCTTTTTGCCAAGTTTCGGAAGCAAGAAAGGGCACACAAAGACATTTGAAGATTTCAGACGCTTTCAAAATGATATCAAGGAGATAAAATGTATAGAGTACAATATACAATAACAGCAGTAAGAAGGATAGAGCTCCAGCATGTGTGAGTGCAGCCTTGTCCATAGCTCGGCCATCTGATTGCTCCGCTCCTACTCAAGTGCATGTGCTCCATCTCAAATTCCATGACCCCTGAATTGACTGCATTCTGATCTCTACTATTTCCTACTTGCTAAAGCATTCTGATCTCTACCAGTATTATCCAATTAGAATCAGCTGCAAATAAAATTCCTGCTCCTGCTGCTATAACTAGGATGACAGATCCAATAACCTCCAGGAGAAAAATATTAGAAAACTGGTGAGAGCCATGTTTCTCATCTTTCTCGGTCACACCAACTTTTAGAAATTGAGCAGAGTGGAGCTTATATCAGAACGACAATATTCCACAATCACATATAGCACCAAAGTTCAGTTAGCATACCTTAAAATGGCATATGATGTCAAAATTGCTAGATGGTTATTGCTAAAGGGATGCTAAGATGTCTATAGAACTGCCCTTGCCACTGCTCTACCACCGCCTTGCACACTGGCAGCGTGGCGGATATCTGGCAGCGTGGCGGGTCGGAGGTGGAGGCTTGGGATGGGGCCGCGGCCTGGCGCGCTCATCGAGGCGGCGATGGAGACCTTGGGATGGGGCCGCGGCCTGGCACGCTCATCAGGGCAGCGACGGTGGCCTTGGATGGGGCCACGGCCTGGCACGCTCGTCGGGGTGGCGGCGGAGGCCTTGGGATGGGGTCATGGCCTAGCTTGGCAGCCGATGTGCCCTCGCGAGCTCGTCGGGGCGCCGGCCTGGCGTGCACAGCAAGGCGGCGTGGAGCCAGCACGATGCGGCGGCGGCAGCAGGCTTGGATGTAGCTTCAGACTTCATACCCGTTCCTCATCCACATAAACAACACAGGGGATGCATGATTTGTTATCGTATATGTGAAACCGCGCTCCGAAACTAACTAACTCACATGAATAGCGCAATGGTAAGGCTTGCAGAGTTTGAGCTGAAGCTCTTGCGTTCGAACCATATGGTGGGCACTTTTTTGGTGTTTTTTCAACTTTTTTTTGTTTATTACTTTTTAAATCTCTACAACTAAAAAGCATCAAATGTTATCGTCTCCGCTACCTATCGGCCTGCCTCCGACTCCCGTGGTCAACCTGCCAAAAACAGTTCCTCCCATGGCTCCTCCCCTCTCCACAAGGAACCGCAGCCTGCTCGGCTCCCCGACGACGCCTCCCCTCGCGAGTCCCACCCTTCCTTGCGCCACCGCCACCTCTTCCTCCTTCCCTCTCGCCCGCAAACCCGGTCGCGCGGTGCTCAGATCGACGCTAGGACGAAGCAACCCGGCCGTGCCGCTACCGACGCCAGGACGAACCAACCCGGCAGTGCTGCCGCCTCGTCAACCCAGAAGGGCCGCCGCCGGTGATGGCCCACCATCAGATGCGCGCTGGATGGACCACCACCTCAGCACCGAACGCGCAGCATCTCCATGCCGCTTTTGTCAACCTAGACGGACCGCCGTCGGACGATGCTGCCACCAGCGACGAACACCCAACAAGTGTAAACTTCGACCCCTTTCAAAGATTATCGGTAGTACATGTGCACACCAAATGTCCTTTGTTGCATCCGTGTCTGCAGTTCTTTGTGCTTTCATCGGATCCAATTTCAAGTGTATTGTGCCTACTAACTTTGTTCCCTTTAATGCCTGTGGTTCTGTGTGTTTGAATCTGTGAATGGAGTGCTGATGATCTTCAACCTTTTCTGAATTGCATCGCTCTCCCCTACTGAAGCTAATGGTCCCATTAAAATCCACGTTATGTTTCGTACGTCGTTTAGTAAGAATGGGCCTGATCCTTAGTTTTTGGAGAAGAAAGGACAATGATGAACAGCTGTCGATTTACCTAAAAATATTGCTTGATTTATTAGCGAATCTTAATTTTCCATGGCCCTTAGTACACATGGTAGTCAAGTTAACAAGCACGTGCAACCACTATTAGATCTTTGGTTTTATCTCCATGATTAATCTTATGTAATTTCACTACACTTCCATACACTGCTTAAATGCTAAACTTGATTGAATGTTTTGGGAGATTTTGAATTCTGAATTTGTGCTGTGCATTGTAAATCAAGTCGGTTTTCAGAGATATAAAGGCAGAAGATGGATATATAGTGTGCTATATCGCTTTAGATGTTTCCAATAAATCAATACGAATTTCAGGGTAGATGGAAACCGCATGGTTACCTCGTGTCTCAGATTAAAAATAATTAAATTCTATGGTGAGTATCAAAGTTGTGCCAAGGTGAGCATTTTTTCTTAGCCTTGTTTTCTGCACACCGAAATTTCAGTCATGCAGGAGTATCAAATTTTTTTCTCTGCATTGGTATGTTCATGCATCTTCACGATTCGTGGTGCATTTTATGTTTCGTAACATATTGACAAAGGAAATTGAGGATTCAGTACCAGTTATGATTCTTTGTTGATTGATTTAGGAGTAATGAATTTAGCTTTTATTCTGCACTCAAAGAATAATTGTTAAGAAGAAGCTGACAAAACAACTTAACTATTCCACGGATGCAACCATACACTTTGATGTTGAGCTGCTTTTATTTACAACGATTGATGCAAGAAGTATTCCTCTAGCTTTGATTTTCTTACTGCCAGAAGCAGCTATTGATAAACAAAGACATGCCGCTGTTGTTGCAGAACGGATGTTGGAGAAAAAACAGTTCAATGTGCTACGGTGCTCCACTCAGCTCTGCAGACCAACAAGTTTTCTATTGCTTAGAATTTTGTTCGGTTAATTTTCATTTGCTTTGATTCCTTTTGCTTACAGTTGTTGTAATGTTGAGCTAATAACTAGATGCTTGAAATTGTCGATGTCATGTTCTTATGTATTGGTTGATCGCATTAGAATAGTTATTTGCATTGACACATGTGTCTTTTCTTCAGTTAAGACACTTGTTGACTTACCATAAAGGTTTTAATTGTGCTTTATTTTGATAATCCCCATTGCCGTCGAATGTTTTCCCGTGTTTTGCATGTGATCATTTGTACATAGGTGAGGTTATGGGATGTTAAAAGAAGATGATGTATACACTTGCAATGGCCATCTGGGAGCTATTGGTTTGTTGCCTTCTCAAAGAAAAATAACTTTTTTTGTTAGTAGCGGCAGGTTTGCTCTTCAGTTTCTCTGATGTTTGTTTGCTTAAAGTGAGACTGAAATTGGTGTTCTAAAATAAGAATACTATTTTTAGAGATCAAACCATCAAGGATGATACACTTGATGACGCTGAGAATGAAGTCCCTCTGAGAGCAAAGCTCTTCCAGCTGCACATGATGAAGATATTAATTGTCAGGTAATTTCACCAATCTCAGCAATATTGCAAGTTTTGTAGAGGTCATTCAACTTTGTAGAGCATGATGTTGTCCAGCAACTACCCAATGATCGGCGCCTATGCAGAGTTGCTGGCTGCTACATTGTTGCCTGCAACTTATCCATAGGAAATGTCAATAGTAGCAGATAGACCAATGCAAGGCTGTGTTGATCTTCTGACGGAGCCCACCGAGACGCTGAGCATGTGCTCTCTGGAGGTTGAAGATCCTTCCTTTTGCAAACATCTATAGGAAGAGGCAATTCTTAGAGATGTGTTTCTACTGCTCTAATTGTTCATGCTTTGTGAAAACTCATGTAATATTGATGACTAGCTAGCTACAAACAAAATATTACAAAAATCACTTGAAGTATCATTTTTTGGGGGTAAAAGTATAACATACGTTCAACTTGAATTGTTGTGGCATTATATTTTTTCTATTGCAACACATGCAAGAGACACGGTGGGTGGAATTGTCCCTAAAAACGCGGTCACCCGAGACATCCCTTAAAAGGTGAGGTGCAAGGTCATTCCTCGCAGTATCACTTTGTTGTCTTTCATTCCTCTTTGCGTGGGTGAGGGCTTCGGCAGGGGTAGTTCAACGTGAGTATAATGGCGATCTTGGCACAGGTCATCTCAGCTTACCTTTGATGAGCTTAGTCATTGTATTATTATGTTCCCGTAGCAACGCACGGGCATGATCCTAGTAAGTTTAATATTTCTTAATTATTTCATTTATTTTATTTTTTTGAACCAACCCACTTCTTATTACATTTTGGTGATATTATTGTACTTCTTTGTTCAATGACTACACAATACTAAAATTTAAATCTTTTCAATGAAACCTTATTTTGGTGTATAATGATGACTACAAATAAGTAAAATAGTGAGATGTTAATGAGTGTAAGGGATGTATACGACCAAACTGTCTAAATAATATGAATCTTTTTATGTCATGATCACACACCAAATTAAAATGTTGCCAAGATCAGACACCAAAGTAAGGTGTCCTTATTAGTTTCAAGATTTTCCTACATGAGTAAATCTATTGAGCCTTGTATCCTTATTAGTTTTGCAACAAACTAGAGTGGCGCGGTGGTGCCCTACGCTTCGTGTCAGGTAGAAAAAGAAAGTTGAATAGGGAAAAATGATCAACAATGATGACCCGTAACACGCTAGATGAACAATGTCAGATCCGAACACGCTACATTAATAGATACCAAATGTAATAAGAATTTTTAAAATAAATGAGGCTACTCAATAAGGAAAATTGTACTAATTAAAAAACTAGCTTTATCTAAAAAACTAATTAAAAGTATGGCAAAAACCATGATGATACATAAATCACAAAAATAGTTAATACCAAAAATGAAGTCAAAAATATGGCCACCATAGCCTTTGAACCCACAACCTCGGATCCAACTGAAAGAGCCTTGCCATTGTGCCATTCTAGTGTGTCTGTTAGTACTGTAGCAAAATTTTACTTGAACAGGTACCGCAAGGTACCACAACCTCTACCAGGCACGGGAAAAAGTTGGATCGTAAAAAAAATTCCGCCAAAAATTTTGGAAGGAAAACGCTTCACGTATCCATTTCCCCCACTACCTCCTCACCCCGCGGCCACTACTCCTCTCTCCCCCCACCTTTCTAAACCCTAGCCGCCATCGACGACCTGCATCCTCGCCCGCCGAGCTACGTCCTCGCCGAGCTCAATCGCCACATCCCTGTCTCTCATCACCGAGGAGTGGATCACATGCATCCCCACCTTCTTCCTCATTGATGCCACCGCTGACGAGCACTAGGTCTGCATCACCGTCTTCTTCCCCGTTGACGACCGCCGCCGACGGGCTCGTGGCCGACGACCAATGGTGGCAACAAGGGGTCAAGGTAGGAACAGACCTGCAGAACAAGAACAAGGTAAGCCGAATCCTTTGCCTCGACTCCTAATAATTCAATTTTGTTGCTAGTACCGACTGCTCTGTGAAAAATTTGGGTAGTAGCATTGAATTTAGGACAGATGGTCTTGCTGATGTGCTTTAGGGTTTGTTTGCCCCCTTCAGTCTTTGTACTTCAGTTTTTCAAAAAAATTGTGTAAGCAGAAACATTGAGTCGAACCTGTAATCACACAAAGAAACCTCACTTGCCCCTAATTTACTGGATATGTAATTTAAAGTATTAATTTGGAGTGTTCTGCGGACCCTGGATTGGTCATTTAGTTATTCAAGATAAGTAAACCTCATGTTCCTAGGAATTCCTTCTGCTTGTCTGTGAAGCAAGGTACTAGGGGAAAAAACTGGATGATAAACAAATATACCTGCAAATTGTCATGTACTTCTTCAGTGTTAGCATACTTTAAAAATCTGCTACAATTCATTTACAAATTTTGTTAGCAATGGATGAACATATATGCTACAATTAATTAGCAATTGATTAATATATGTGCTGCATTAAATAAAAATATTGAGTAGTGGAACCCATGAACCATGCACATATTTGGTGACAGATGAAGCTATATTCAGAGAAAACAACAGGCGATACTTTTCCATTTGCTTCTGTGCTCTTTTAGTTCAAAGAATTGGTAACAAAAATAATTTAGTTTAGTTTAGTTTCAGTTTGAAGGTAAAGACTAAATGTAATACTTACAGGAAAATAGTTGTGCAAAATTATTAAGTAATTGAATGAATAAATTCAGGGCTACAATTAATTCAGGGCGACGTGGCCTCATCCGCTCGCCCGCTTTTGGTGCAAGAATCGTATTTGGAGATTTCAACTCTTGAGTGTAACGCCTAGTTTTTTCATAATTTTAACCAAATATTCTGTGGGTGTTTGTGTTCCAGAAATTTAATGTTTCTGGGCAAGCTGGTGTCGACGAAAGCTGGTCGGCAGTCTACCTTGGGGTATACCCACGGTAGTAGTTTATCGGTAGACGGTGCGCAAACTACGAACTCGATGGTGACGCAAGACACGGACAAGCTTTTTATCCAGGTTCGGCCGCCGAGTTGGCGTAATACCTACGTCCTGCGTCTGGTTGTATTGATTTGTGTTGAGAGAATATGATGTATCCTAGGGGGGTCCCTTGCCCCTCCTTATATAGTCTGGAGGGCAGGGTTACAGATCTGGAAACTAATCCTAGTCGGTTACAATTGCCATGGATAATTCGATATCAATTCCTATTCTAACCGACTAGAATCCTGCTTAATCTCCACATCTTGTTTCCTTGCGCGAAACTCTAGGTTGTCGGATCAAGCCTTGAACTCGTCTCGTAATGGGCCAAGCCTCCTGGCGGAAGTCTAGCCGTAAGGGTATAGGGTTTTATACCCCCACAGCTGGTTATTGCCGGTGATCTAATTATAATTTGCTGAAATTAAGCTGTTTAAGCTTTTTAATAAATGCCAATGTGTGAACTCGCTGACTTTGGTCTACTATTTCATGGTGAAACTGAATGTTCAGTCAACATAATAGAATAGAATAGCTTCCTCCTTGGTACTTAACTGTTGTTATTTTTTATAATATTTATATTCAGTGTACAATGTCCCATAGCTACCAACTTATCCAGGCTGAAGTAAGCTATTTTGGAAATGCCTTGTTGAATACAATACAATAGATAATCCATGATAATTGTTACTGATGCACAATTAGGAACACATTAGCTAATGAAAACCCACCTGAATCAGTAAACCAACAACTAGTGCCAAATTAGCTGCTTCATGATATTATTAGCTAGCTTTAAAAGTTTCAGTACAACAAACCTGTAGCTCTTACCTCTTATTAGTACCTATTACCTCTTAGATCAGTCCTATTTGTTTTCTAATAGACACATTTTCACGTGGCCGCAGTTCAAAAGAAGATGGAAGATCTGGGACTCAAAATATTAGCTACTGATCTTAAAAAATCTATACCTCAATCTGCATCAAACAAGGGGAAAAAATCTGCAAACAAGAATTCAAATAGTGAAGATTCAGATTCATCGGAATATCTCCTTGACGATGATGATCAAGGAGATAGTGATGATGATGACACCGAATCTGATGATCAGCCACAACCCTTGGCAACTAAGGTGGACTCTCTCACTACACTACTTTCAATTCTTCAAATAACCAACATTCATTTGGTCATCACTCTTATTACTTGTTAGTCAATGAGGTAATACAAATAGTGTTTTTCCCTCTACCTGTGGTTTAAATTGCTGCCTACTATTCCATCTATAGTGGTAGTGTAATTTTATTATATTCCTATAAATGGTAGTATTATACCAATCATGTATATTGCTGCAATGCTTCCTGAGCTTTAAATATTTTTATAATTTTCCATCTGTACTGTCAACTATCAAGTAAAGTTTGTTTGAGACTTGTTTTTTTCCACAGTATCCTCCAGGCTATACTTCTAGAGGCCAAGCTTCAAAGAGGAAGAAGACAGGTGACAACATGGCTCCAGGAGTAAGGGCTACTAAAAGAGTGAGGGCATTTGAAGGATTAGAGGTGTCACCAACGCAAACCCAAACAAGATCATCGAAAAGGCTTCATTCCTTAGCAAGAGATGGGCAGAATGAAGAAGAAATACCACAAAGCTCTTTTACAGCTGCAGAATCAGGCAATGGAGTTGGTGTTACTAACACTACTGCTGGAGAGGAAGAAAGTGGAGCTGCTGCTCAAGATACCACATGTGGTGATGAAGACAACATAACTACAGAGGAAGGCAAGTTAAAGTTTGGTTGTCATAATAAAATATCATCTCTTTTGCTGATTTTCATGAAACTAATGCAAAACCTGTTTTGTAGGTCCGGCACAGCGAGCCCCAAGGAGGCCCAGGCCACCCACCAAGGGAACACATCTAGACAGGATGACCAAAGCTATGGGAAGGAGGATGCCCATATCTATTCAAGAAGGAAAAAGAAGGCCTCATGAACCTGTTCAAGCAGCCAAGTTTGCATCTGAGGCTGGAGTAGTGATTCGGGATCGGGTTCCTGTCCTAACTCATTGGAAAGAATATAAGAAGAACGAACAACATTACGACAACTTTGTGAAAAAGCTATCTGTAAGTGCAGTACTATTTAATTGGTTGACTTTCATGTATGCTTAACATGAATTGACTAACTAATTATGCAATTGACTTATTGCCTGATGACTAGGGGCGGTTGTCCATCAACTCTGAAGACAACGCAACAAAGGAAGCTTGCACCGATATGCTGCGCTCTAGGGTGCGACAGATGCGATATCGACTTAAGAAGAAATATTTCATTGGTATACCTGCAAATGAGATTAGGACATCTTCTCCGGTTGCAAGCATGACTGATGAACAGTGGAGGGCACTAGTGGCTAAGTGGTCTGATCCAAAGAACCTGGTATGGGTATCTTCTCACTTTTACTTTCTCATTCAGTTTCAAGTGGAAAAGTGAATCAAGTGTGACATGTCCAATCCCTTGTAGGAATCATGTGAAAAGAACAAGCAGAATCGTAGTAAAGTCAAGTATCATCAGGCTACGGGTTCTCGCTGCTATGTGGCACACTTGCATGCATATGTGAGTAAAGAAAACTTTGTACATAATTGTAGTGAACAAGTTATTTTGCATTTCATCTCACAAAACTTTGCTGGACTTGATTGTCTACCAACAGAAGCAGAATAGAAATAATGCTGAACCCAGCTCAGAACAAATTGATGAACTTGATGCGGTGGAGGCATTCAAGAGCTGCCATACCAGCTCCCAAAATGGACTGAGTGAACCAGCAAGAGAAGCTGTTGTAAGTCCACAAATCTATTAAACTATGCCATTTTGTCATTAATTGGATAATATGTACCTAGACACACTTGGGAAAACAATAAATGTTGTCTTCTATTGTTGTTTCAGTCAAAACTGTGCCATGTTGTTCTCTTCTATTTGCATTCTGTTACCTGACAATAAATAATCATACTACAAGGGTAAAAGTAAGGTGCCTGAGTCTTATGTTCCACTAAACATTGATGTTTGATAAATAAATTATAAGCATAGAAAAAAGGGGGAATACATACATGGAAGGTAGGACCTATTGAAGTATTTCTATTGAAAAACTGAAGACATCAAGCCTCTTATCATAATTAGCATGCTCAACTGTACTAGTGCCGGCAACATACGACATGATGCCTTGTAATTAGGAGTTATAACTTGCAGACACTCATCATATTGGGTAGTGTCATTTTTTTCTATACCAATCTGCAGCTGCGTACAAGTTTCAGTTGATGCTTCGGCAAAACAGAGCCTAGTTTTAGTAATAAGGTTAGGAAATCTTCAGTTCATGTAATAATAAGTACTTCTTGATCAGAGTTAAAAACATATTTGCAGTTTCTATGTCATAAGGTTATGAGGACAAAATATGCAGTTTCTGTGGCATTATTTTATACTTGTTTGATCAGAGAAAATAGAAGAAAAAATATGCAGTTGCTGCCTAATATACAGTTTCTATTGGCCTAAACTATTGGTTTCCAGAACATAGTGTTTAAGAGAAAATAAAATAGTACTATTTGTAGGGTGCCTAATGTTGTTACTGAATACATTTGCAGTGTGATGTAATAGATTTTGTTGTACTACTACAAGCAATAAGCATTAGTGAAGAGTGCTTTCTTATGCATGAACATTGTAGTGTGAACTTAAATTATCAAAAATGTCGTTGCCTGCTTTGTATGTGCATGTATTTTGATGAAAACTGGTGACAATCCAATATAGCAAGACATAGTTGCTAGGTAATAATCATATGCTTATGACTTCTATTTCCATTCAGTTTGCTAAGAACAAATAAATGTCTCATGGATTCTATACATTTGTAGCATCAACTATCAATGCAGTGTACGATAGATTTTTATTTTCAATGTTACATATTATCTCAAATTTGCCTCATATTATTGCAATAAGTAACAACTAATTATGGGTCTTTCCTGTTTCAGTCAAATATGGAAGCTTTGAGGGAACAACCTGTTGCTGAAGGTGAGACAGCAGTATCGAGTGTCCAAGTTGTGTCCCAAGTGCTCTCCCAGAACAGCTCAAACATATTCCTCAAGAGTGTTGGCATCAAACAAGTCCCATCCTCCAAATCATCAAGCAATGAAAGCCAACTGCGAGAAGAACTAGCCGCTGAGGCTACGGCTGCTGTACAAGGTGAACTTGATGTTCTCAAGAAAAGAAGTGAAGAAGCTGAGGAGAAGCTTGCGAGGACACAACAGGAGTTGGAGGAGTACAAGAAGCTGACTGAGAAAAATAGCAAGGCAATGGAAGAGAACAATGCGTTGCTCAAGCGTATCTTGTCCCTCAACAATGGTTCAATATGAGCGATGCTCCTAGCTGCTAGAAGTAGGACTTAACAGAAACTTGTACCTGCTGGTGATTGGCATGCTGGTGCTTTTGTTAATGCAATGCCTTTTGTTGATGGTGGTAACTTGAACCAAGTGTAGTACTGTTTTAAGTTTAGTACTGGTGAACTTTGTTTATGTCTTGCTAGTGGTGTCAAGTGACTTGTGTGATGTTAGTACTGTTTAAGTGTTCTGGTTTGGAATACTGGATTTGTTAGCTTTTGATGTCAAATATTATTTTTTATTTTCTAATCAAATCAGCATGATCACCTATGCTGCTTATTAGCATTCTATAATTTAATACTTAGTTCTATGACGATTTCAAACTTCTATTTGGTGACGAAAATATTTAGCAATAACAGCTAGACACGTGGACTAATCACACGACGCCACGTGTTGGGTCACGGCAGCAAACACGTGGTAGCCACGTCACATGCCATGTGGCAGCCCACGTCAGGTGCCACTACAACATCCACGTGTCAGCCACGTCAGCTGCCACGTGGCAGCCACATCAGGTGCCACGCCAGCAACCACGTGGCAGCCACGTCAGCTGCCAGCGTGGCAAACGCCGTTTGGCAGCCTGACGGGATGACGTACTATGACGAAAACTATACACATCGATGACGAAAACAATACGTCATAGATTGAATCCAGTTCTGTGACAATAAGATTTTTCGTCATAGAATGAATGCACATCTATGACGAAAATGCCCATTTCATCACTGTAGACAAAATGTGACGCACGTTCCATGACAAAAACCATTTCGTCACAAAAACGTCACAAAATGTTTTATGTGACGCTTTTGGAATCTTCAGTGACGAAAGAGTAGCGTCATTGTTGAGCACATCCCTACTAGTGTTAGCTACACAAACTAAGCAATGTGACTAACAAGGTTACACAAACCAAATTAGTCACGGAAGGAAAATACTTCTAGCTACACAAGCAAGAAGGTAACTAGCAAGCTACACAAGCTAACTAATTACAAGAGCAACTACACAAGCACAAGTATATGAAAGTAAGAACAAGCATGTGTTAGGGACTTGCAAACCAACGGGAAGAACAAAGTTGACACGATGATTTTCTTCCGAGGTTCACTTGGTTGCCACCAAGCTACGTCCCCGTTGACACAAGCTCCAAGGTTGCCGCTGGTCCTCTTGCTAGTGGTGACCCGCAAGTCACACTCTCCCATGTGGAGTGCTTACCACAAGCTCTAGCACTTGACCCAGCCGGACCACTTGTCGCTCTTCACGTCTCGCTCAACTAGAGTTGCTCTTCGCGATACCCATGGGTGAGCACCGCACCCCTCACAATCTCTTCTCCGGAGCACCGCACAATCTCCTTGCGTGCTTCGACGGAGTCACAAGCCACCAAGACGTCTAGGAGGTGGCAACCTCCAAGAGTAACAAGCACCACTGGCTTGCAACACGAACACCTAGTGCCACTCGATGCAATCTCTCAATGCAACGCACTAGAATCACTCACTCGCTATTGATTCGCACTCTTGCAAGCACAAGTGAGTTAGAGGCTTTCCTAGCACTCCCCAAGCATGGACACTAAGTCCCAAGGGTGCTCTCTGCTAGCCAAGGCCGGCCACCACTTCTATTTATAGCCCCAAGGGCTAAACTAGCCGTTGCCCCTTCACTGTGCAAAACACGAGGGCACCGGACGCTCACAGGGAGCCACCGGACGCTCAACTCCTAGCGTCCGGTGCTCAGGCGTCAGCCACGTGTCACTAGCCGTTTGAACTCGACCGTTGCTGCCAACGGCTACTACGCACGCGCGCCTGCACAGCACCACTGGATGCTTTGCTGCGTCACACCGGACGCGTCCGGTGCACACCGGACTCGTGCGCAGAGAGCTCCGCAAACTCGCAGGGTCACCGGACGTGAGCCACCAGACGCTGAGCAAGTTGCCACAGGACGCGTCCGGTGCACACCGGTCCTAAACTCAGAGAGGTGTGAAAACGTGCAGGGTCACCAGATGCGAGCCACCGGACACATGCGCAGAGAGTCACCAAACCGCCCGCACACCGGACGCTGAGCACCGGACTCACTCCGGTGCGTCCGGTGCACTCTGGACAGACCCGACAATACACCGAACGCTAAAGGCCAGCGTCTGGTGCCTCCACGCAGTGCGTCACTCCCGCGACTTCTCCAAAATTCCCACCGGCGTAATATAAAATATGCACTTAATTTTCTCAAAAGCGCCGACACCACCAAGTGTACACCTCCATGTGCAAGTGTGTTAGCATTTTCATAAACATTTTCCCAAAGGAGTTAGCCTCTCAACTTGCCACGCCACTTGATCCTAACACGTATGCAAAGTTAGATCGCTCAAGTGGCACTAGATGACCGATATGCAAACAAGTTTGCCCCTCTTGATAGTACGGCCATCTATCTTAAATCCGGTCATAAACTTCTCTACACACCTATGACCGGTGAAATGGAAAAGCCCTAGGTTATACCTTTGCCTTGTGCTTTCCATTCCATCTCCTCCAATGTTGATGCAACACATGCACCAACCAATCACCAAATGATATGATCCACTTCATATCATCACGTGACCGTATTGGTTCATCGATCTTGACCTCACTTGCTCTTCACCGTTGCCTCAGTCCATCGGCTCCAAGTCTTGCTCAAGCTTTACCGTCACACGTGGTCCCTCGCTTCAAAGCCTCCGACTTGCCCTTCACTCTTGCAACCGGTCCATCGAGCCAAGCCTCATCTTGATCTTCTCCACCTTGGTCACATGACTCCATGTCATGTCTCATATGCCTCCATCATCATATCATCACCTGTGGACTAATCTCCTGTGTATCTCACATAAACACTATTAGTTCACCTAAGTTGTCACTCAATTACCAAAACCAAACAAGGACCTTTCAATCTCCCCCTTTTTGGTAATTGATGACAACTCTACAAAGATATGGAAATTAAGCTTTTTCAAGCTAGCACTTCACACAAGTGTTAATTGCTAACTTGATTTGGATTTTATGCTACTTATCCAACATTTAAGCTCTATGTCAAGATTTGGATAAGCACCACAAAACCCTACTAAGTGCTAAGGTGTATAGAATAAACCTTTGTAGCTCGATACCAAATTCGATATCAATTGAAGCATTCAATGTGCACCATCCTTAGCACCATGTGTAGCTAGACAACAAAAACACTAGAAACCCCGTGAGATCAACATTAAAAGCAAGGGTCTAGTCTTTACTTGAAGAACACAAGTCTAGCTACCAACCTATGTATGCTAGTTATCATATCATCAATCAAGTTCTATAACTAGCATACACCACACAAGCATGCATATTGAATTTAAAAACTTATGCAATGCAAGAAAGCACATGAATATGCACAAATCAAATGCAAACAAACAAGGTTCATGAGCTTGCTCCCCCTACTTGTGTGCTTTACTTTTGTCCAAGAATTTTGATCCATAATTTTTTTAATGTTGCTCCCTTGTCCATGTCCATCTTTGATCTCTCCCCCTTGAAACATATATTTTGTTGTCCAACTTATCCCATGAACATATCTTTGTTCCAACTTCTCCCCCTTTGTCATTAATTTCCATAAAAGGTATGTGATACCAATTAAATCACTTGATACCAATTGAAAAAAGTGTGAATCTCATTATGACAAAGGATTGCATGGGGATAGATGGTTGAGGCTTGAATCTTGCATTTTTTATGGACATCACCATATGTGTTGGAATGACATTACTTGAATTTCTCTTGAGATACCACATAGGATCTTTGACCTTGATACCTTTTGGTGGGGCACTCCCCCTATGTCGTAGCATGGGTCATTCACTGTCAATCTTGTTGGTGAGGGAACTTTCTTTGCTTGATGATCACTTAAAGTTGAGGATCACTTGTGGAACCACCTTCTTGTATGATAGATACCATATGTATAAATGTGATATCACTTGAAATATCTTGTTCGATACCATATGGGATTCTTCTACCAATAAGGTCTTCTAGTATGGAACCACTTGTTTGCTATCTTGAACATTTGTTATCATCATGAGTACCATTTGTTGGATACCAATTGAAGAAACATTTGAATTTAGATACCATTTGCATTGTTGTCTTGTTCTTGTACTCTAATCATCATGAGCTTCTAATTATTGACTTGAACTATGTTGATTTGCCTTAGCTTCCAAGTCCGGTTTGAACCAATGACAAGCTTTTTCACAGCTCACATTAAGGGTTACCTTGCCAATGTTGTACTTGTCACTTGTTAACAATCCAAAATAGATCAAGTACTGGTTATACCTTTGCCTTGCACTTTCCATTCCATCTCCTCCAATGTTGATGCAACACATGCACCAACCAATCACCAAATGATATGATCCACTTCATATCATCACGTGACCGTATTGGTCCATCAATCTTGACCTCACTTGCTCTTCACCGTTGCCTCAGTCCATCGGCGCCAAGTCTTGCTCAAGCTTCACCATCACACGCGGTCCCTCGCTTCAAAGCCTCCGACTTGCCCTTCACTCTTGCAACCGGTCCATCGAGCCAAGCCTCATCTTGATCTTCTCCACCTTGGTCACATGACTCCGTATCATGTCTCATATGCAATGAGCTCCTACATCATCATATCATCACCTATGGACTAATCTCCTATGTATCTCACATAAACACTATTAGTTCACCTAAGTTGTCACTCAATTACCAAAACCAAACAAGGACCTTTCAAGCACCCAATGGTACTTCTAGGTGAAGAGGCTCAAGTGAAAACTTGGTTTGGTTTGTTTCGAGATATTGCTAATCTTAAGGCAAGATAGCTGCATGGTCTGCGTGAAACATATCATATGCTCGGAAATCAATTTGGACAGACACCCGATAGAACTCCTAGATGATTTGTGTCATATGGAATCTTGCTTCGGTCCATTTAGAGATCGTGTTAGTTTTGATGTAAGATAGGTGCACAATTTGCATGTAATGCACCATAATCTAAGAAACCATTTTGGACGCACCCGATGGTACTCCTTGGTGAAGAGGCTCAAGTGGTAGCTTGGTTCGGTCTGTTTGGAGATAGTTCTAATCTTGATGCAAGACAGGTGCACGGTATGCATGGGACGTACCATATGCTTAGAAATCAATTTGTACACACCAGATGGAACTGCTATAAGCACTTGATGGAACTACTAGATGAAGTGTGTCATGGAATCTCGCTTCGGTCCAGTTGGAAATAGTATTTGTTTTGGTGCAAGATAGGTGCATGATTTGCGCCCAGTGCACCATAGGCTTAGAACCCATTGTGGAAGTTCCTGATGGTACTCCTAGGTGAAGAGGCTCAAATGAAAGCTCCATTCAGTCTGTTTGGAGATAATGCTAATCTTGATGTAAGATAGGTGTATGGTTTGCATGGAATGTACCATATTCTCGAAAATCAATTTGGATGCACCCAACAGAACTCCTAGATAATGTGTGTCATATGGAATCTTGCATCGGTCTGTTTGGAGACTGTTAGTTTAGGTGCAAGATTGGTGCACGATTTGCGCATAATGCACCATAGGCTCAGAACCATTGTGGAAGCACCCGATGATACTCCTAGGTGAGGAGGCTCAAATGGAAGCTTGGTTCGATCTGTTTGGAGATAGTGCTAATCATGATGCAAGATAGGTGCACGGTTTGCATGGAACGTACCATATGCTCAGAAATCCATTTGGACACACCCAATAGAACTATTAGATGACATGTGTCATACGGAATCTCCCTTCAGTCCATTTGGAGACAAATAGTTTTGGTGCAACACAGGTACCCGGTTTGCGCCTAATGCATCATAGGCTAAGATACCATTTTGGACGCACCCAATGATAGTCCTAGGTAAAGGGTCTCAAGTGGAAGCTTAGTTTGGTTTGTTTGGAGATAGTGCTAATCTTGATGCAAGATAGCATGAATTGCATGGAATATACCATATGCTTAGAAATCTATTTGGAAGCACCCAATGGAACTCCTAGATGATGTGTGTCATATAGAATCTCTCTTCGATCTCTTTGGAGATAGTGCTAGTTTTGGTGCAAGATAGGTACATTTTGGACGCACGCGATGGTACTCCTAAATAAAGGGGCTCAAGTGGACGCTCGGTTTGGAGATAGTGCTAATCTTGATGCAATGTAGGTGCACGGTTGCATGGAACGTACCATATGCTCAGAAGTCAATTTGGACGCACCCAATGGTTCTTCTAAATGGCGTGTGTCATATGGAATCTTGCTTTGGTCTGTTTGGAGATAGTGTGAGTTTCATTGCAAGATAGGTGCACGGTTTGCATCTAATGCACCATTGGATCAGAAACCATTGTCCAAGCACCTAATGGTACTCATAGGTGAAGAGGCTCAAGTGAAAGCTCAGTTTGGTCTATTTGAAGATAGTGCTAATCTTGAAGCAAGTTAGATGCACGGTTTACATGGAACATACATGTGCTCAGAAATCAATTTGGATGCACCCAATAGAACTCCTAGATGATGTGTGTCATATGGAATCTCGCTCTAATACATTTGTACACAGTGTTAGTTTCGATGCAAGATAGGTGCACGGTTTGAGCCTAATGCACCATTGGCTCAAAAACCATTGTGGAAGCACCCAATGATAATCCTTGGTGCAGAGGCTCAAGTAGAATCTCGATTCGGTCTGTTTGGAGACAGTGCTAATCTTGATGCAAGATAGGTGCATGGTTTGCATGGAATCTACCATATGCTCATAAATTAATTTAGACGCACCTAATAGAACTCTTAGATGACGTATGTCATATGGAATCTCACTTCGGTTTGTTTGGAGATAATGTCAGTTTTGGTGCAAGATAGGTGCATGGTTTGCGCCTAATGCACTAGAGGCTAAGAAACCATTTAGGACGCACACGATGGTGCTCCTAGGTAAAGGGGCTCAAGTGGAAGCTCGGTTTGGAGATAGTGCTAATCTTGATGTGCGATAGGTGCACGGTTTGCATGGAACAAACCATATGCTCGGAAATCAATTTCGATGCACCCGATAGAACTCCTAGATAATTTGTGTCATATGGATTCTCACTTTGGTCTATTTGGAGATAGTGTTAGTTTCTATGCAAGATAGCTGCACGTTTTGCGCCTAATGCACCATAGGCTAAGAACCATTTTGGACACACCTAATGGTACTCCTAGGTAAAGGGGCTTGAATGGTTTGTTGGGAGACGTGGTCTGTTGGGAGACAATGTTAGTTTCTGTGCAAGATAGGTGCACGGTTTGCACCAAGTGCACCTTAGGCTAAGAATCATTTTGGACGCACCTGATGGTACTCCTAGGTGAAGAGGCTCAAATGGAAGTTCGGTTTGGTCTATTTGGAGATAGTGGTAATCTTGATGCAAGATAGGAGCACGGTTTGCATAGTCATAGAATATTTTTGGAAATCAATTTGGACGCACCCGATGGAACTAGTAGATGATGTGTGTCATATGGAATCACGCTTTGGTCTGTTTTGAGACAGTATTAGTTTCTATGGAAGATAGGTGAATGGTTTGCGCCTAATGCACCATAGGCTAAGAACCTTTTTGGACACACCTAATGGTACTCCTAGGGAAAGGGGCTCAAGTGGAAGCTTGGTTTGATCTGTTTTGAGATAGTGCTAATCTTGATGCAAGATAGGTGCACGGTTTGCATGGAATGTAACATATGCTTAGAAATCAATTTTGACGCACCTAATGGAACTCCTAGATGACGTGTGTCATATGGAATCTCATTTGAGTCTACTTAGAGATAGTGTTAGTTTTGGTGCAAGATAGGTGCACGGTTTGCACCTAATGCACCATAGGCTCAAAAACCGTTGTGGAAGCTCCTGATGGTACTTCTTGGTGAAGAGGCTCAAGTGAAAGCTCGGTTCAGTCTGTTTTGAGATAGTGCTAATATTCATGCAAGATAGGTGCATGGTTTGCATGGAACGTACCATATACTCGAAAATTAATTTGGATGCACCAGATAGAACTCCTAGATGATGTGTGTCATATGGAATCTCACTTTGATCCCTTTGGATATAGTGTTAGTTTCGATGCAACATAGTATAAGAAACCATTTTTGATGCACTCAATAGTACTCCTAGGTGAAGAGGCTCAAGTGGAAGCTCGGTTTTGTCTATTTGGGGACAATGCAAATCTTGATACAAGATAGTTGCACGGTTTGCATGGAACATACCATATGCTAGGAAATCAATTTGGACGCACCCGATGGAACTCCTAGTTGACATGTGTCATATGTAATCTCGCTTCGGTCCATTTGGAGACAATGTTAGTTTCGGTAGAAGATAGGTGCACGGTTTGCGCCTAATGCACCATAATCTCATAAATTATTGTGGAAGCACCGAATGATACTCCTAGGTGAAGAGGCTCAAGTGCAAGCTTGGTTCGGTGTGTTTTGAGATTGTGCTAATCTTGATGCAAGATAGGTGCACGGTTTGTATGGAAACTACCATAGGCTTGGAAATCAATTTGGATGCACCCAATGAAACTCTTAGATAATGTGTGTCATATGGAGTCTCGCTTCGGTCTATTTAGAGACAATGTTAGTTTTGGTATAATAAAGGTGCACTGCACGGTTTGCACCAAATGAACCATAGGCTCCAAAATCATTTTGGACACACCTGAGGGTACTCCTAGGTGAAGAGGCTCAAGTGGAAGCTTAGTTTGGTCTGTTTGGAGATAATGCTAATCTTGATGTAAAATAGGTGCACGGTTTGCATGGTACGTACCATATGCTTAGAAATCAATTTGGACGCACCCGATAGAACTCCTTGATGACGTGTGTCTTATGGAATCTCCCTTCGGTCCATTTGGAGACAATGTTAGTTTCGGTGCAAGATAGGTGTACGGTTTGTGCCTAATGCACCATAGGCTAAGAAACTATTTTGGACGCACCCGATGGTACTCCTAGGAGAATAGGCTCAAATGGAAGCTCAGTATGGTCTGTTTGGAGATAGTGCTAATCTTGATGCCAGATAGGAGAACGGTTTGCGTGGAACATAGGCTAAGAAACTGTTTTGGACGCATGCGATGGTACTCCTTGTTGAAGAGGCTCATGTGGAATCTTGGTTCAATCTGTTTGGAGACAGTGTTAGATTAGGTGCACGGTTTGCATGGTACATACCATATTCTCAGAAATCAATTTAGCCACACCCGGTGGAACACTATCTCCAAGGGGCTCAACAGGAAGCTCAGTTTGCGTTGTTTGGAGATAGTGCCAAACTTGGTGCAAGATAGGTGCACGAATTGCATCGAACGTACCATATGCATACAAATATATTTGGAAGCACCCATTAGAACTCCTAGATGACGTGTGTCATATAGAATCTCACTTCGGTCTCTTTGGAGATAGTGTTAGTTTCTATGCAAGATAGGTACACGGTTTGTGCCTAATGCACCATAGGCTAAGAAACTATTTTGGATGCACACGATGGTACTCTTTGGTGAAGACGCTCAAGTGGAATCTTGGTTCTTTCTGTTTGGAGATAGTTCTAATCTTGATGCAAGATAGGTGCATGGTTTGCATGGAACATACCATATGCTTAGAAATCAATTTGGACAAACCCAATGGAACGGTAGATGCACCCGATGGAACTACTAGATGAAGTGTATCATATTGAATCTCGCTTTGGTCTAGTTGGAGATAGTATTAGTTTCGGTGCAAGATAGTTGCATGGTTTGTGCCCAGTGCACCATAGGCTCAGAAATCGTTGTGGAAGTTCCCGATGGTACTCCTAGGTGAAGAGGCTCATGTGAAAGCTCGGTTCGGTCTGTTTGGAGATAGTGTTAATCTTTATGCAAGACTGGTGTACAGTTTGCATGGAACATACCATATTCTTGGAAATCAATTTGGACGCACCCAGTAGAACTCCTAGATCATATGTGTCATATGGAATCTTGCTTCAATCTGTTTGGAGACAGTGTTAGTTTAGGTGCAAGATTGGTGCATGGTTTGCGCATAATGCACCATAGGCTCGGAAACCATTATGGAAGCACCCGATAATACTCCAAGGTGAAGAGGCTCAAGTGGAAGGTCGGTTCGATCTGTTTGGAGATTGTGCTAATCTTGATGCAAGATAGGTGCACGGTCTTGTTGACGCCATTTTTGGGCACGTGTCCAGGATGGCAGGATAGGGTGGCAGTACGATGCGGGTTGCTGATGAGGATGGTTGCCGATGAGGGAGAGGTTGAATGTGACTAAGTCCACAGGCAGTAATATGGTGCCGATGACTGGGTAAAAAGGTCTGCCGATGACTATGGCAAGGGGATTGCCGATGACGCGAAGGAGGAGTCGGGAAGCTGCCAGTTGTCATGTGGAGGAGTTTTGGTTTGTCACGAAGGATAGTTTTATTATTTCCTTAGTTATTTGCATCGTTTTGTATACGGATTCCGTGTAAATTGGAATTCGAATTCTAATCGTGTCTGGTTGTAGCTCTTTGAGCAGGGTATAAATATAAACCCTAGGACCTTGTAATCAAGAATCAAGAAATCAATCAAACACACGTTTTACTCATATTCCAGCATCTACTTTTTCGACGACTTCGTCATACTTTTTTCTTTTTATTACGAGTTCTTAGGAATTCGTCGACTTAAGCTCGGCGTGTTCTCGAGTTCCGCGTGAGTACCTCTTAGCCGTGACATCCGGGCGCATCGCTGTTGTCAGGACTAAAGTATTCGAGTTATCACCTTTGCCGATAGCAAGGTCAAATCGGCTGGCACGCCTTAACGTTTGAATCGGGTATTAGCCCTTTGTGTTTGCAGATCAGTTTTGCATCAACACATCTTTTGGCACGCCTGGTGGGACAGATTCAAGATCAGGATCAACATGTCGATCTCCGACCTCGATCAAGAGAACGTCATCCCCGTGACGGAGGCGAACCTCAAGGATGAGCAAAAGCAAGCTATTGCCCAAGCCATGGAAGAGTTCAAGCAGCAATGCCTGAAGTCTTTTAGCATAAACAGGAGCGGCGAAGTGGTCCAGAAAGATGCACTGCCGGCACCATGGCAGGTCACCTTCGACGCCAATCCTGGCAAGCTTCAAGATATGGTTGACAATGCCATCAATCGAGCGTTGATTAACCAAGCTGGTGTACTGTCTAACACGGTTTTCAACGCCGTGGCAAGAACTTTCAAGGAAGGACAAATCCCGCCAGATTATGTGGGGCCTTCCCATCATCAGCCAACGGCACCAGAGGTTACGGCTCCATCGGCTGCCTTGACGAATGCAAGTGCACAGTCTGCCGTCCCTCCAAGTACATTGGGGACTACTGGTACACTATCTATGCCGATGGCAACCAACCCACAAATTTCAGTTGGGCAGCATAAACTGACAACAGATATGTTAGCATCGGCAATGTCGGGGTTAACTCTTCCTCCCAACTGGTGGGGTTATGGTATGCCTCCAGAGTTGACGCCGGGAACATCACAGATAACTGACATGAGGGGCAAAACTCCTATGACATCGGCACCTTCCAATGTGCCAGTGAACCAGAGTCCTCGGTATACCACAACTACTACTGCAAGGCCTCACACTGGAAATCCTCAAGATTCAATGTTCCAGATGCCCAACGCATCGGCAGAGTCAATGCTGATGCAATAGAGGCCTATGGCCCAGTCGGGGTATGTCAATTCAACGACGGTACCCAATTACCAATCATCGGCAGCACCTATGCCGATGAACGCTAATAATGGATGGCTTGGACAGCAAGCCTTTCCACAATCGCCCCAGCAGGGTTATCAGACTACGGGGTTCCAGCAAGGGCAGGTTTATCCCGGGTTCCAAGGTCAGGGAATTCCCAACCAGCCAATAAATTTTGGACAGCAACTCGGAGGACAGCCAATCGGTGGACAGCAGTTTGGTAGTCCGCAGATTGGAGGACAGGTGACCAATACGATGTTCCATACAGGTCACGTCCCAAACAGACACGTGGAGGTTCGCCACCAAGTGCCAGATCCGCAGCCGCCTCATCGGCAAGATGCCGATGCGTATTGGGCCGATAAGATTGCTGAAGTAATGAGGGAACAATTTGGGATAAAACCCAAAGTCAACACTTATTCTTATCGGACACCGTATCCTCCAGCGTATGATTTGATCCCGCTTCCACATCGGTACAAGGTACCGGATTTTACAAAGTTTTCCGGACAGGACGACACGTCAACCATGGAGCATGTCAACAGGTTCATTATTCAATGTGGAGAGGCTGGTAACAGGGACGAATTGAGGGTTCGTCTATTTTCATCATCACTGTCTGGATCGGCCTTTACTTGGTTCATATCATTACCTCCCAACTCAGTAATTACTTGGGCCGATCTAGAGAAGCAATTCCACAGATACTTCTTCTCGGGGGTTCATGAGAAGAAGATCACCGACTTGGTTAAGTTGAGGCAACGTAATGATGAGTCGGTTGAGGGATTTGTGCAGAGGATACGAGAGGTCAAGAATAAATGCTATAGCCTGGTTCTGGATGATCGGCAGCTAGCCGATTTGGCTTTCCAGGGTTTGTTGCCACATATCAGGGATAAGTATGCCTCTCAGGAGTTCGAAAGTTTAAGTCATTTGGTGCAGAGGATATCTGATCAAGACATCAAGCCTTTCGAGCCTAAGAGGGCATGGAATAAGAAAGTGTCATTTGTTGACGAAGCAACAAGCTCAGATTCCGACGAGGAACCAGTAATCGGTTTGGCAGAGTGGGTAAAAAACAAGAAGCCGATGTCTTGTCCTTTTGGGCAGAAGGAACCAGAGAAGTTTGCCTTTGACACCGCCAAGGCCGACAGGATATTTGACTTTCTACTTCAGGAAGGTCAAATCAAGCTGTCACCTAACCACATGATCCCGTCGGCAGAAGAGTTGAAGAGGATGAGATATTGCAAGTGGCATAATGCAACTTCACATGACACCAACGAGTGCAAAGTATTCAGACAGCAGCTGCAATCGGCTATAGAGTCAGGGAGAATCAAGTTTGACAGTTCTAAAGCCCAGAAGCCGATGAAGATAGACCAACATCCTTTCCTGACAAACATGTTGGACGCTAAGGGGAAGGCTAAGGTCTTAACGTCGGAAACAGCTGAGAAGAGTGCATCGGTAGATCCTCAGCATCAAGTTACTACTGCCGATGCAAGAAGTAAGGGCTTGGTCCAGGAAGGAACTAGCTCAGGAAGGCTTCCTCGATCTGGCATCGTCATAACTCATAGGAGGCCTCGAGAAAAATGGCAACAACTGGAAGATCGGTATCGACGCCAGCAGGAAGATTATCAACGGGAAGAAGAGAGACGCCGACAGGAGTGGAATCGGCACAGGGATCATTGGAATTGCCCATTCTTCATCCACTGTTGGGAGGAAAATATCAAGCTTCCTACTGTCAGAGACTGCCCTGAATGCAACGGTTATGATCGGTACGATAGGAACGATCGGCGTTATTATGATGATGAACGGCGAACTAATGGGCCGATCAGAGGAAGAGTGTCAGTTCATGACCGGCTGGGGGGCAGATTCAGTGGGCACAACAGACTTAGTGACCGTGTCCAGTATTTTCCCAGGAACCAAGAGGAGCTCGAAGGAATGGCTGATGCACGGGTTCCCGATGAATTCATATTTTGCAGGGATGCTAACACGCATCGCATGGAGTCAAGGGAGAACCGACGCCCAACGGCAAGGCAAAGGCCACTTCCTCTATGGTGCCCTCAAGGATTAACCAAGACACAGAAAAGGAGATTGCAACGAGAAAGGCAAGAGGAGTTAAACAAGGGAGAGAACTCTGGAAGTCGGCAGCCGTCAGACACTAAGAGGGAAGGTCCATCGGCAGGCGTCAACATGGTCTTCATGTTGCCGATGGAATTTCTTGCACCAGCCAGTAACGATGAGTTGGAATTTTCTGATCAGATAGCTCAGTTGGCTCTGGATCCGATGACGGCTATCTTTGAGAAACCTGCCGATGACGAGAGGCAGCATCTTAAAGCTTTATTCCTCAAAGGAAGGGTTGATGGGCAGCCAATGACTAAGATCCTAGTTGATGGTGGAGCTGCTATTAATATTATGCCGTATGCAGTATATCGGAAGCTTGGGAAAGGGGATCAAGATTTGACCAAGACCGATATGATGCTCAAAGACTTTGAGGGAAACGTGTCTCCAGTCAAGGGGGCGATATGTGCAGAGTTGACCATCGGCAGCAAAACCTTGCCGACAACTTTTTTCGTGATCAGCGGAAAAGGTGCCTACAATTTATTATTGGGGAGAGATTGGATTCATGCCAATTGTTGTGTCCCATCTACAATGCATCAGTGCTTGGTTCAGTGGGTAGGTGACAAGATTGAGATCGTCCCAGGGGATTCTTCTTATGTTATCGCATCGGCAGAAGCGGATACTTATGAGAAGACTAGGTGCATTTCAGGAGAAGTTTGGGAGAAAGATTTTCTCAAAGTTGCCGATTATGAGATTCCACCGATCCAAGCAGTCGGTTCCGACGATGGTTTTTAATGGATAGATTCGCCGATGATGGAAAATTAGGCCAGGGGTTCACATCGGCCGATGATTTAGTAGAAGTAGATATAGGTAGTGGTGATAAGCCTAGGCCTACTTTTATTAGTGCTAAATTAGATCCTGAGTGTAAGCAACAATTGACTAGTTTGTTAAAGGAATATAAAGATTGCTTTGCTTGGGATTATACAGAGATGCCTGGTCTAGACCGATCAATTGTCGAACATCGGTTACCCATCAAGTCTGGATTTCGGCCACATCAGCAACCAGCCCGCCGATGTAATCCTAACATTCTACCTGATATTAAGGCCGAAATCACTAAACTTATTGAAGCTAAGTTTATTCGGCAGTGTCGGTATGCCGAATGGATTTCCAATGTTGTTCCGGTTTACAAGAAGAACGGGAAGCTTCGGGTGTGCATTGATTTCAGGAATCTCAATAAAGCCACGCCGATGGATGGATACCCAATGCCTGTCGCCGATCTACTGGTTGATGCTGCGGCTGGCCATCGGGTCATCAGCTTCATGGATGGTAATACAGGTTACAATCAAATATTCATGGCAGAGGAGGATATTCCAAAAACCGCGTTCAGGTGTCCTGGTCATGTTGGACTATTTGAGTGGATAGTCATGACTTTTGGGTTAAAGAATGCTGGTGCTACTTATCAAAGGGCTATGAATTTTATATTTCGTGAGTTCATCGGCAAGATCGTAGAAATTTATATTGATGATGTGGTGGTTAAATCTGGAGATTTCTCAAAGCATCTTGCCGATTTACGAAAAGTGCTGGAGTGCACAAGGAAGCATGGATTGAAGATGAATCCCAACAAATGTGCGTTTGGCGTATCGGCAGGGCAAATTCTTGGTTTCATGGTACATCAGAGGGGTATTGAAATTAGTCGAAGATCTATTGATGCCATCAACAAAATAGTGGCCCCTACCAATAAAACCGAGCTCCAATCCTTGATCGGCAAGGTGAATTTTATCAGAAGATTTATATCGAATCTATCTGGGAGAATTCGTGCTTTCAGTCCTCTTCTTAAATTGAAAGCCGATCAGGAGTTCGTTTGGGGAGAAGAACAGCAGTTGGCTCTGGATGAAATCAAAAAGTATCTAGTAAATCCTCCAGTTTTAGTTCCACCTCAACAAGGGAAACCCTTCAAATTATATTTATCTACCGATGGATCGGTTATCGGTTCAGCTTTAGTTCAAGAATTTGAAGGGAAAGAGAGAGTAATTTATTATTTGAGTAGGAGGTTGATTGATGCTGAAACCAGGTATTCGGCCATTGAGAAACTGTGCTTATGCTTATATTTTTCATGTATCAAGCTGAGACATTACCTGTTGTCGGCTGAATGTGCTGTTGTTTGCAAAGATGACGTGGTCCGATACATGCTATCTATGCCGATTATGAGTGGTAGGATCGGTAAATGGATTTTAGCGCTGTCAGAGTTCGATTTGCGTTACGAATCGGCTAAGGCAGTCAAAGGGCAGATCATGGCCGATTTTGTGACTCAACATTGCGGTCTAGTGGAAACCTTGGAAATTGCACCCTGGACGCTCTTCTTTGATGGATCTACCTGTGACCGGGGGGCAGGAATCGGCATTGTATTGGTTTCTCCTAAGGGGAGTAAGTATGAGTTTTCCTTGCCGATTGTTGCTACATCAACAAATAATCAGGCTGAGTATCAAGCTCTGATCAAGGGATTGGAGTTGTTAAGAGAAGTTCGTGCTGATGCTGTTGAAATATTCGGGGATTCCATGTTGGTTATAAATCAATTGGCCGGAAGCTATGAATGCCGAAGTGAAGTTCTCATAACCTATTTCGAGAGAAGTATGCAACTGTTAAAGGAATTCAAGAACTTCCGATTGGAGCATGTTCCCCGATTGCATAATGAAGACGCTAATCGGTTAGCCCAGCATGCCTCAGGATATCAGCCAATGATTAATGCGACATCGGCAGTCAGTGCCGGTGATTGGAGGAAAGAAATTATCGACTATCTAGAAGATCCATCCAAAAAGGTTGAAAGACGGGTTTGATTTCAAGCAACCAAGTATGTGCTCCTTGAAAATGAATTGTATTATCGAACTATCGACGGAATTCTTCTCCGATGCTTGGGTGATGATGAAGCCAAAAGTTTGATGGGGGAAATCCATGAAGGAGTGTGTGGAGCGCATCAGTCAGCTTTTAAGATGAAGTGGATGATTCGAAGGAATGGATATTTTTGGCCAACCATACTTGAAGATTGTTTTAAATATTTCAAGGGATGTCAAGGTTGTCAAAAGTTCGGTAATATCCAGAGAGCACCCGCATCGGCTATGAATCCTATAATAAAACCTTGGCCGTTCCGGGGGTGGGCCATCGATCTGATCGGCCAGATTTATCCACCATCTAGCAAAGGGCATAAGTTCATTCTAGTTGCCACTGACTATTTCACTAAGTGGGTCGAAGCTATTCCTTTGAAGAAAGTCACATCGGCCAATATGATTGATTTTGTGAAGGAGCATATTATTTACCGATTTGGGATTCCCCAAACGATTACTACCGATCAGGGCACCATGTTCACGTCGGGGGAGTTCGATGAATTCGCAATCGGTATGGGAATTAAAGTGTTAAATTCTTCTCCTTACTATGCTCAAGCCAACGGGCAGGCCGAAGCGTCTAACAAAGGAATTATGAAGCTTATTAAACGAAAGATTGAAGAAAATCCTAGGCGGTGGCATACATTGTTAAATGAAGCACTGTGGTCTTATCGGATGGCTTGTCATGGATCAACCAAGGTGTCACCCTATCAATTGGTGTATGGACATGATGCAGTGTTGCCTTGGGAGATTAAGGCTGGATCTAGGCGATTATCTTTTCAAGATCAATTGGCTGCCGATGATTATGCCACTTTGATGACCGATGAGTTAGATGATTTAGCAGGGCATCGGTTAAAGGCTTTAATGAGTATAGAAGAAAATAAGAAGAGAGTTGCTAGATGGTATGATAAAAAAGTAAAGGCTAAGGAGTTTGCCGATGGGGATTTGGTATGGAAGTTGATTTTGCCAGTCGGGACTAAAAGTTCGAAGTTTGGGAAGTGGTCTCCTAATTGGGAAGGTCCTTATCGGATAAGACACTCAGCTCCTGGTAATGCCTATATTCTAGAAACTCTCGAAGGAGTTGAATTTCCCAGAGCATTAAATGGCAAATATTTAAAGAAGTACTACCCCAGCATATGGGTCGACGCATAAAAGTTTAAGTGCCGATAACACTCCTATCGGCTGGATTTAAATGTTCGGGGGCAGACTTAATGTTTCAAAAGATGCCGATAACAGTCTTATCGGCTAGACTAAAAGCTAAAAGCGGAAAAACAAAGGTGTGTTGCCGATGAAAAGCTTCAGATGTTCAGCAGCGCTTGGATTGCTGATATGGCGCGCAGCCGAGTCTGATTGGCTGTCTCTATCTCTTTGGTATCATCATCGGCAGAACCTTCTATCGGCTTCAGCTTCCTCTTCAGCTGCAGCACTTTGCGACCATGGACGTTTCGTTCTTGTTCAAGGTGCTTGATGGTCTCCGGCAGTTGACTCTCTTCTTGCTGGGCTTGGGACAGAGCGTCCTCTACTTGCTTGAGTTCGGCCAGTAGAGCTTCTCTTTTTGCCGATAGATCAGACACTTTCTGCTTCAGTGCATCACCTGAGGACTTTAAGGTGCCGATGTTCTTATGTTTCTCATCGGCTAAGAGTTTTTCTTTCATCATCTCCTCAGAAAGCTGGATTTGAGCGGCTCTATCGGCAAGGCGTCGAGTGGCTCTCTGGTACTGTAGTTGGCGGCTTTCTAGGTGTGCAGCATGGAAGAGTGTTTCTTCAGCATCGGCAGGGATTTGGCCTCTAAGGGTCTTGAACAGGGCTTTGGCTGGGTCAGAATCATTGACCAGTTGAGCTGTGTCTTGATGAAGTATGGCCGATAGCTCTTCCAGCTTAGCTCTGGTTTCTGCCGATACAGTTCCAACTGCCCGAGAGGAGCTTGCTTCCTCGCCTTCTTCTTCAAAAATATCAATGGCGAAGGAGAATAAGCTGTTGGGAGAATCTTGTTCCTGAAAATGAAGATGAAATGAGTCAGTTTTATGGTCAAAACTTCGGCAGACGATACTGGTGGAAAATTGGATGACTTACTTGCTTCAAGGCGATTTCTTGCCTTTGACTCAAAGATGTCGATGGAGCTACAGGTTGATCGACAAATGTTGCCGATGGAACGATATCGCCTGAAAGAAGACAGGAAGGATTATGAGACTAAATGAGAATAAGTTTATCGGCGGAAGTATTGTTGAGATATGTTACCCGGAGGAGAAACAACAGTTGCCTGAATCGGGGAAACCGCCGATGATATAACTGGACCTGCCGGGCCAGTTGTTTGTTCACCTACGTCAGCTGATGTACCTTCCGTTTGAGGTTCTTCCTGCTGGGGTTCTTCCATCTGTGGTGCTTCCTGTATTGGTTGGGGAGATGGTGATTGCTGTGTCTGGACTTCTGGAGAAGAAGGGGAAGATTCCACCGGGATTGGAGACACCGGAGGAGGAGGAGGAGTTGCCACTTTCTGGCGCTTTGTTCCAGCCTTAGCACCTTGGATGCCCTTCCTCTTTGGCTGGCTAGACTGGGGGGCATCGGCACCTTGGCGTTTGGCTTTTGCCGATGCACCAGTTTGCTGCAACAACAAAAAGGAGTTTATGAGCACAGATAGCCGATACAAAGATAGTCAGCATAAATGAAAAAGGTTTTAACAGATTGCCTTGAAAGCTTGCGCCAGAGTGGAAGCAGTTACCGGTGGTGATGTCTGAGTTTTCCTGGTGGTAACTTTCTTGAGGCGCGCACCCCGGTGCACGATGGAAGCCAGAGTGGGAGCATTATGGCCGATTGAGGAGATCGGGCCTGATGGGAATAAGTCGATCGGCTTGCCACTCCTGCTAACCGATGGGGGGGTGTTGTCAATCTGCAAAAGGAATACAGGGGTAAGTTACCGATGGGAATGGTATTGGAAAATGAGACATCGGTTTAAAATACTTACAGTGTCATCAGGGACTTCGTATTCGGGGTCGATCATGCCGCGGTATGAGAGGGCCGATCTGCAGAATAGATTCTCTTTCCATTCTGCCCACCATAGCTTGTATGCCTGAGTAATAAAGGTGGCTGGAACCCATTCTGACAGATCTACATCTGTATCGGCATTTGGTGGTAGCTGGGCTACTCGAGTCCACTCGAGGAGGTTGGCGATGGGTTCTCTGGCCTTTATTACATCGGCATAAGGAAGTGCAATCGGCAATTGGCCGAAAGCTAGCTGGCGAGCTAATGCCGATGGATTATAAAATTCATAGGTTTGGGGAGAGGTTTTCATGCTGCCGAAGAAATTCACTGGTATGGCTCTGGGAGTCACGATTGCCATCATCACCTCATTGTCCCTGTCGAGAGCTTCATCAAATGGATTGAAGGTCAGAGGGAGCATGCTGTCTGGGTCGTCATAAGCCAGCCATGGTCGTTCATCTCTGGCCAGACCCTCATACAGAGTCTCGAAGAATCGGCCGATCTGATCCGGATTGTTCCCTGAACCGGGTAAGACTATAACGGCTTCGCCAAAGTTCAAGGGGGCACGCGTTGCCGATTCCTCTTCACCCAACACATGATTCTCGGCTATATCTCTTGGGAAGTACTGTGAAAACAGGTTGAAATCAAGGCGCTTATGCAGGTGCAGATTGAGCCACATATTAATAAACCACCAGGGGCCTCCCAAGTTGCCGATGGATTGGCCAAGCAGGAGTTTCTGGGCTACCTGATGAAGAAGGTGGTAAACAGCGCCGAGCAAATATCGGCCGAGAGGAAACTGGCCGCCGCTAGCCAGTCTTTCTGCTGCCGATAGATAGACAGAAGTCGGTCCTGCCGATCGACCACAGAATACAAACTTGTCCAGCCACATGTTCAGAAAGGTGGTTTGCTCCTTTATGGTGACAGGCCCTCTCCCGCGGTACTTCTGGATGTACCCTGACCAACCGCCGATAGCGCGAGTCTCCACTTTGGCACTGGGGGCGGTATCAAAAAAGTGGGTGCTATCGGCAGAAGATATATCTAGCCCAGTAAGCATGGCTACATCGGCAAGGGTAGGAGAAGCAGGGCCGTGGCCAAAAACAAAAGCATTGAGAGTGTCTGACCAAAAGTAGGATGCAGCTATCAGCAATGACTCGTTCCTGTGCATATCGGCAATGGATAGCCTAATGCATTGAGCTAGCTTCCTCTCACCCCATTGAACTTCATAAGAATTGCTGACCCTCAAGAACCAATCTTTCCACCCTACAGTAGGGCTGGGCCAAGAGCGAAAGGTGTCTTTCCACAGATCTAAAGAAAAGTTTTCAGCTCTAAAGGGAATCCTGTTGGTTTCTGCATTGATAAGGTCGGTTGGATCTGGATCCCCTAGAGGGCCGAGGCACTGAAGGTGTGGTTGATCGGTAGGGATGACAATTTTGTTGGACAACTCCTAGTATTTTGGGGAATAAAAATACAAAGGAAAAGGAAAAGGAAAATATTCGGTAAGATGAATCGCAGATGAACGGGAATGCGAGAAAAAGGTACAGCAGATGAGATGGAAGTCTGACCTCAGGGACGACGAAGCCAATGGCCATCTTGTCGTGAAGAGGACGTTGGAGGGCACCGGAGTTGATGAAGAGGAATGCTTGTCGGAGATCTTGAGGGTTGTAGATGGCGCCGCCGTTGGAAAAGCAAAGTTGGATAGTAGAATGGTGTAATGGGGGAGGAGTACCCAAGAAGAAACTATTTATAGGACGAGATGGGCAAGGGCAAATCCGACTTATCTCTTTGCCGCATCCGAGAAGCCCGAGGGTACTCAGGTGGATATGGTAACTGTTCGCACGGTAATCCAGGGATTGTGCAGGTGATTTGACAGGAAGCGGTCATTATCTAAAGATATTTTACTGTGCGCGATCTCCTGGTCGGTCCATCGGCGGTATTCTATAACGGTCATCTTGCCGATGGGCGGATAGACGGGGGGTAACCGTTTTTTGCGAATATCTTGGTCAGAGCATCGGCAGATCTTTGTAACAGAATTGTTGCCGATGTACGACCAAGAAAGATGCCCGTTTAGGAAGTTGGGGATTTCGAGGAATCTGCGGAGGATTAGGATCAGAGTTGTTCAGATTGAGGTTGTCGGTTACCAGATTAGGAGCATTAATTGCGGAGAAGGCATCATTACTGCAGAGAATTTCGGAGCATTAATAGTTTTATACTCCGAAACTGGGGGGCATGTGTTGACGCCATTTTTGGGCACGTGTCCAGGATGGCAGGATAGGGTGGCAGTACGATGCGGGTTGCTGATGAGGATGGTTGCCGATGAGGGAGAGGTTGAATGTGACTAAGTCCACAGGCAGTAATATGGTGCCGATGACTGGGTAAAAAGGTCTGCCGATGACTATGGCAAGGGGATTGCCGATGACGCGAAGGAGGAGTCGGGAAGCTGCCAGTTGTCATGTGGAGGAGTTTTGGTTTGTCACGAAGGATAGTTTTATTATTTCCTTAGTTATTTGCATCATTTTGTATACGGATTCCGTGTAAATTGGAATTCGAATTCTAATCGTGTCTGGTTGTAGCTCTTTGAGCAGGGTATAAATATAAACCCTAGGACCTTGTAATCAAGAATCAAGAAATCAATCAAACACACGTTTTACTCATATTCCAGCATCTACTTTTTCGACGACTTCGTCATACTTTTTTCTTTTTATTACGAGTTCTTAGGAATTCGTCGACTTAAGCTCGGCGTGTTCTCGAGTTCCGCGTGAGTACCTCTTAGCCGTGACATCCGGGCGCATCGCTGTTGTCAGGACTAAAGTATTCGAGTTATCACCTTTGCCGATAGCAAGGTCAAATCGGCTGGCACGCCTTAACGTTTGAATCGGGTATTAGCCCTTTGTGTTTGCAGATCAGTTTTGCATCAACAGGTCTGCATGGCACAAACCATATGCTAAGAAATCCATTTGGATGCACCCCAATAGAACTCCTAGATGACATGTGTCATATGGAATCTCGCTTCGGTCTGTTTGGAGACAGAGTTAGTTTTGGTGCAATATAGGTACACAGTTTGCGTCTAATGCATCATAGGCTAAGAAACCATTTTGGATGCACCTGATGATACTCCTAGGTAAAGGGGCTCATGTGGAAGCTCGGTTTGCTTTTGTTTGGAGATAGTGCTAATCTTGATGCAAGATGGGTGCACGAATTGCCTGGAACGTACCATATGCTTCAAAATACATTTGGAAGCAACCAATAGAACTCCTAGATGACGTGTGTCATATAGAACCTCACTTCGGTCTCTTTGGAGATATTGTTAGTTTCGGTGCAAGATAGGTACACGGTTTGTGCCTAATGCACCATAGGCTAAGAAACTATTTTGGACGCACACGATGGTACTCCTTAGTGAAGAGGCTCAAGTGGAGTCTTGGTTCTATCTGTTTGGAGATAGTTCTAATCTTGATGTAAGATAGGTGCACGGTTTGTATGGAACATACCATATGCTCAGAAATCAATTTGGACAAACCCGATGGAACTGTAGATGGACCCGATGGAACTACTCATGAAGTGTATCATATGGAATCTCGCTTCGGTCCAGTTGGAGATAGTATTAGTTTCGGTGCAAGATAGTTGCATGGTTTGTGCCCAGTGCACCATAGGATCAGAACCATTGTGGAAGTTCCCGATGGTACTCCTAGGTGAAGGGGCTCAAGTGAAAGCTCGGTTCGGTCTGTTTGGAGATAGTGCTAATCTTGATGAAAGATAGGTGTACAGTTTGCATGGAACGTACCATATTTTCAGAAATCAATTTGGACGCACCCGATAGAACTCCTAGATCATGTGTGTCATATGGAATCTCGCTTCAATCTGTTTGGGGACAGTGTTAGTTTAGGTGTAAGATTGGTGCATGGTTTGTGCATAATGCACCTCAGAAACCATTATGGAAGCACCTGATGATAATCCTAGGTGAAGAGGCTCAAGTGGAAGATAGGTTCGATCTGTTTGGAGATAGTGCTAATCTTGATGCAAGATAGGTGCACGGTTTGCATGGAACATACCATATGCTAAGAAATCCATTTGGACGCACCCCAGTAGAACTCCTAGATGACATGTGTCATATGGAATCTCGCTTCAGTGTGTTTGGAGACAGAGTTAGTTTTGGTGCAAGATAGGAACACAGTTTGCGCCTAATGCATCATAGGCTAAGAAACCATTTTGGATGCACCTGATGATACTCTTGGGTAAAGGGGCTCAAGTGGAAGCTCAGTTTGCTTTGTTTGGAGATAGTGCTAATCTTGATGGAAGATAGGTGCACGAATTGCATGGAACGTACCATGTGCATAGAAATATATTTGGAAGCACCCAATAGAACCCCTAGATGATGTGTGTCATATAGAATCTCACTTCAGTCTCTTTGGAGCTAGTGTTAGTTTCGGTGCAAGATAGGTACACGGTTTGTGCCTAATGCACCATAGGCTAAGAAACTATTTTGGATGCACACGATGGTACTCCTTGGTGAAGAGGCTCAAGTGGAATCATGGTTCTGTCTGTTTGGAGATAGTTCTAATCTTGATGCAAGATAGGTGCACGGTTTGCATGGAACATACCATATGCTCAGAAATCAATTTGGACAAACCCGATGGAACAACTAGATGAAGTGTATCATATGGAATCTCGCTTTGGTCTAGTTGGAGATATTATTAGTTTTGGTGCAAGATAGTTACATGGTTTGTGCCCAGTGCACCATAGGCTCAGAAATCATTGTGGAAGTTCCCGATGGTTCTCCTAGGTGAAGAGGCTCATGTGAAAGCTCGGTTTGGTCTTTTTGGAGATAGTGCTAATCTTGATGCAAGACAGGTGTACGGTTTGCATGGAACGTACCATATTCTCGGAAATCAATTTGGACGCACCCGATAGAACTCCTAGATCATGTGTGTCATATGGAATCTTGCTTCAATCTGTTTGGAGACAGTGTTAGTTTAGGCGCAAGATTGGTGCATGGTTTGCGCATAATGCAACGTACGCTCGGAAACCATTATGAAAGCACCCAATAATACGCATGGTTTGCGCATAATGCAACGTACGCTCGGAAACCATTATGAAAGCACCCAATAATACTCCTAGGTGAAGAGGCTCAAGTGGAAGGTCGGTTCGATCTGTTTGGAGATAGTGCTAATCTTGATGCAAGATAGGTGCACGGTTTGCATGGAACATACCATATGCTAAGAAATCCATTTGGACGCATCCCAATAGAACTCCTAGATAACATGTGTCATATGGAATCTCGCTTTGGTCTGTTTGGAGACAGAGTTAGTTTTGGTGCAAGATAGGTACAGAGTTTGTGCCTAATGCATCATTGGCTAAGAAACCATTTTGGATGCACCCGATGATACTCTTGGGTAAAGGAGCTCAAGTGGAAGCTCAATTTGCTTTGTTTGGAGATAGTGTTAATCTTGACGCAAGATAGGCGCACGAATTGCATCGAACGTACCATTTGCTTAGAAATATATTTGGAAGCACCCAATAGAACTCCTAGATGATGTGTGTTATATAGAATCCCACTTCGGTCTCTTTGGAGATAGTGTTAGTTTCTGTGCAAGATAGGTACACGGTTTGTGCCTAA